>NW_028289244.1:758437-910125 GCF_059628265.1 Tinamus guttatus | reverse complement strand
ACACTGGAGGCAGCTAACACAGCAGATACCTTGAAGACAGCACTTTTCCATATGGATCTTGCTGTTAAATCATCTTAAACTCTTCCTCAAACAGCCTTCAGCAGGAGGGAAGAGATGAAGAAATAAAGGAAGGAGGCGAGGGCAGGCGCAAGCTGAATGGGCCATAGCAGAACGGCCAGATGTCTGGATTAGACAAGAAACCAAGCGATTGAGCTCCTGAAGTTGGAAGGACCCCAAACGCAGGAACCGCTCGGTACCATGGGGTCTGCACATACAGCCCTTCTGGGGAGCAGTAGGGAACCTCCTGAGGAGCTCAAGGAATCCCATTTCCAAAGGGAACTACTCCTGCCGCTGGAAACGCAGGGCCAGTGTTCGGGAGAGGAGCGTTCCGGCTTTGGGACCCACGGCATGGCCCGGTCCTTTGCTGCTGCTCAGAGCACGTTGTGGGGCTGGCACCGCGTTTTGGGCTTGTATCACCCCCATCAGACCGGGCACCACGGTGCACGTTGCTTCCTTGGAAGGTCCGAGCAGCGAGGAGTTAAATGTCAGGAAAACGAGGCCCTGCTCTCTTCTCAGAACAATGATGATGGAGTCAGTGATATACAAAAAAAAAAGCCTTAAATCCTTAATGGTTGGTTTTCTGCGCTATCTGATGTGAAGCCAAGTCATTCTTGATTCTTCCTCAGAGTCTTGTAAAAGAAAAAAAGCTTGTGATATTTTAGATACCAGAACATTCAACTTCAGCAGCATGGAACATGATGTGACTGTTCCAAAGTCAGAACAGTAAAAAATCCAGAGATTAGCTTTGCAGTAATTATTCATGCAAGTGTGACAGATCCTGAGATCCCTTATATTTTATGGACTCCAAGATTATCCCCAAAACTCACTCAAGCAGCACATATGCAAGGAACAGCTCCCGGAATGTTTATGGCAATTTTAAAATAAGTATTTTATACATTGTATTAGTAGATTTTTTTCAGGGCACCAAAAGAAATTGCCTTTTTGATATCTATCATCAGGAAAAAATGATGAGAAACATCACTGTCAAAGAGGATAGAAATTTTCTAGAATCAGGTTCACTTTGTAGCTTAGACCTCGGTACTGGTGTGTGTTTTTGAAGGGTGCTCTGCGTATCAGCATTGCTCACTTTCCGTGGTGGGTGTTCATCATGATACTTATCCATTTGGCTGGAATATTCCAGCTGGAGGCTTTTTTTCCCCACCTTTTTGAAAGTGTCAGAAGAAATGGTCCATCTGCTTAAGAGCAAGGCCCAGAATAATACATTGGTTTATCAATGTTAAAAAATCTGATGATCTTTATGACCCCACAGCTTTTGTGCTTTAGAGTTCAGACTTGCAATCTGATAAGGAACAGCTTTTGTGTCAGGTGCTTGGGTTTGGCGCATCTGTGAAATCCAGATATAGTCAGTTGGGGATGGAATTCAAATCCATAAGCTGGAGCAGCCAGCAGAGATTCAGCATCCTGCCATTTCCACGCTGTCAGCCCACGGCTCTGGAAGCCCATGGCAAGCGCAGCACGCCCACGACACAAACCCGAAGCAGAGCAGGGCTCTCATGGGCTCCCATCTCTGCCTCATCTGCACCACAGATGGGGCCAAGGAGCTGCACTCGGAGGGGACAAGAGCTGCAGCTGATGGGCCAGGGGAAACAGGAGCAGGCAGGAGCTGGAGGGGAGCAGCGGGAACCGCTCTGCTAGCAGGAGCCTTGAAAGAGAAGGAAATAACTGACAAAAAAACAAACTGAGAAACTCCTGATTGAAAGGGAGGAATTCAACAGATCAGTGGGGAAAAATGTCTCAGCAGAGATGGGCATTAGGGACAAGGGAGCAACAGGGAGGGAGGGCAGCAGAGGGGGCGGCCAGAGGGAGCTGGGGCTGCGTGGGCGAGAAGAGAGAAGGGCAAATCTAAGAGCAAAGTACAATGAAAGCTACAGAAGAAACCTATAGCAAGAAACCTATAGGAGCAAGAGTGGTGTTAACTGAGGAAGGAAGCCCATCTTGCCAGCAGGCTTATGTCCTTGCTCAAAAGTCAAGAAAGAAGCTGATCACTAATAACCAACACCACATTCGAAAAACTCACCCTGGCAGAGGGAAGTTCAGCTGAGAGATTCGGCCAAATTAGGGTTCTTTGGATTGCCCAAACCCGACACTTCCTTCAAGGCCACTGAAAAGCCCACACAAAGCAGCCTCCCACCTGTGCCTGGTTATGCTCATGGGCAGCCGACACACAACACAGGAAAGAAGCAGATGAAATACCTGATAAAAGGGCAAAAGCTGTAAGGAGTTGGAGGAGAAGTGCCTGGTTGGCCTGCCTTTGGTTGGCATGGTCTATCACTGACACATTCATATGTATGTTAATTTACAGTGGGTTACCAAGCGCTTGTTGGATTGCACGCGTTTGGTGCCTTCACACATTTCCCACATGTCTGCAGTGAGCACAGGCATCCGTTCATCCGCATGCAAAACCCCAAACCTTGTTCTGAGCACCCGGGCTGGCAACACCCGTGCCCCCGGGAAGGGCAGGAAAGACAAATCCCGGAGCACGCACTGTGGCGCGGGGGCTGCTGCGTTGCACGAGGGTAGGAACGGAAAATCTTTGGGATCAGCACCAGCTTCCTTCTCATGCTGGGGCAACCCAATTCACTTGCACATTCCACTGCTGGACCCTTGTGTCTGCAATTCCCCAGTGCCAAGAAGACAACACTTCAAATCACATGGTCGCAGCTCTGCTGAGAGCCGAGAACCGCCCAAGGCTCCAAAACGAGTTGCCAGGCTGCTTTGGGAACACTGGAGACATTTGCTCCTTCCGAAGCATGCAGACTGTCACACAGCCACAACAGAAGCTGCTGGGATTCCTTCAAGAGCTGGGCAAGGCTCACTGAAGCAAAGGGCAGCTTTACATTGATTTCAGTGAGGCTTAAGTCAGGCCTAAACCAGACACCAAGGAATGGGGAGGAACTATCCAAAGCAATTTATCTTTTACATCCCTGAGGTGAATGCAGTCCCAAACAGCAAGTGTAAACTCTCCTGGAAAGAGGAGTGCAAATGCACGGTGAGAAATGAGAAAAAACCTCCTGCTACAGCAAAGCAGGAGGGTGCCAGGGAGCTCAGGGCTCCCAAAGGGCAACACATCCCACTATCCCAGTCACTGGAACAGGCTGCAAAACCCATGGAGAAACACAGAGCTCGCATCACGGCAGCAAGGAGGAAAACCCACACCGTGGAAAACGGAATAATTCTTATTAAGACCGAATAAAATTTATGATGTCTACTCAAACTTGACATCAATGATATTTGCAAGCCAGATTTTCATTTGCAAGTAACTTTTACAGAAAGTAGAGCTTAATTTTAATAGCTAAGATGAAGAGAACTTTATAAACAAAGAGACTGGATTAGGATTAGTTTTTATCCCCTTCTCTCCCCTCTTAGTTCAGTGCATATGACCAGCCCTGCCATGGCTGGAAGCTCTTGAGGATTCCAGTATGTTAAGGACAGACGCCTCAGACATGTAAGTTGCTAAAATCAAAGCTCAAGTATTTTCCAAGGCTTATTACTTGGCCAGACCTGGGAGCGCTGTCAGCGGGAAGCACTGAAGGCACATCCCCCATGCAAATTCATGCAAAACAAAGTGGAGTTCCCTTCTCCAAAGCGTGGGAAATGAAGCTGCTCAGCGAGAGGTCAGAACTTGTGAAAACAGGCAAAAGCTTTTTTCCCCACTAAACTTGTTTTTAGAAATGTAGAATTTGTTTTGCTCATGTTTTTCCAAAATTCTGAGCAAACCACCAGAATGCAAAATCTTAGATGAAGCTCTGCCGGGTTGGAAGGAGGAAGAGCACGCAGTAACCAGGAGCACCAGACACCACGCAACACAGAGTTACTCCTCAATTCCTTAACTTTGAGCCCAAACTGCACCTCCAGGGGCTACGGGAGGCCTGGGGCAGGTACCTGTGGGGCTCCCTCCTACCCCAGACACCATCTGCCCAGACCGTGTCCCAGCCCGGGATACCCATGGTGGGAGCCACAAGGCTCCGAGCTGGTTGTCCCAGCTGCTTCCCCTGGATGCTCGGATGCAGTTCTTGTCCTGCCCGGTCCCCAGAGGCAGCAGGAGCACTCGCAGCTTTGAGGAGCCCGAGTTTGGCCTGCTACGTGCCTGGGCACATACCTACCTTAACAGCAAGGTGGACCAAACGCGACAGTATCAGGCTCTGCAAAACCCCCACGGGCACATTCATAAACCAGCATTTTCTCACACATTTTGTACAAACGTGAGAAGTCTTTCACGCATTTTTCTCCACTTGCAAACTCAAAATCTCCTATTCTGGTCAATAGGGACCTCTATCTCCTAAGTTTCTTCTGAGAGAAGACCCTATTAACAAGTCCCTCACAGCAGGAAAGCATCCAGGCAAGGAGCACCCCTGTGATTCCCGAGGAAAATAATTACGTAGCTCATTTAAACCAACAGTAGGATTCCAAACCTGCTGCAGAGGGGAACATAAGCATAAAGCCACACTGCAGCGCGGCAAAACTGCTCCTGTCCCGCAAGCCCAGGCTGAGCTACGGACGGGCTCTTCCCGCGGGAGCAGCAGCGCGCCGGGCACAGCCGTGTTGCGGGCCGGGCTCCGGCCGCCCCGCCGCGCTCTGCCCTCCCGCAGCCCCGCGGCAGCGCCGGCTCCTCCAGGGGCAGCTCCGCGCGGCCCCCGCCGCTGCCGCAGACGCCCCGGCCGCTCGCAGCGCTCGGGGAGGCCGCGGAGCTCCGCGTCCCCGCGCGGGGCCCGAGGCGGTCCCGGTACCTGTCGCTGCTTCCGCCGGGACCCGCCGCTCCGCGCCGCGCCGCTCCCGCATCCTCCGCGCGGCTCCGCGGGCTCGGGCCGCCCCGGGGGAGGCGCCGGGGAGGGGTTTGGCCGCGGGCCCCGCGACTCCGGCCGCCTCCCGCGGCGGGAACCGGCACGGAGGAACCGCGTCCCCCTCGGCCCTCGCTCCCCGGGACGCAGCTCCCGGCAGCGGCCACACGAGGCGAGCGGGACCCGGGGGTGCGGGAGGGCTCCTCGGCTCCTACCGCACGGCCCCGGCCGCGTCCCGCGGCGGGATCGTCCTCCCGCGGGCCGGGAGGAGCCCCAGGCCGGGCTGTCGCTGGGAGGCTGCAGCCGGTGTCCCCAGGTTTGTAATTCGGAGCGTCTCATCCTACCCAGCCGACAAGTGAGCGCGGGCTGGCCAGGCAGACCAGCGGGAGAGCAGGACAAACCCTGCTCCAGGCGCTCGGCTTCCCCGCGGGCACAGCGCGGCAGGAGGAGGAAGAGCCGGAGGATCTGGCCTTGCAGCTCTTAGCGCTTCTTCTGAACTTCCCCTCTTCATTCCTTCCAAAACGGGGGAAGGAAGGATAACCCTGCAAACCCACCTGCACGTCAACAAGAGAAGGAAAGAAGACTCGGTGCTGCTCACTCATCCGTTCACTAGATGACAATTCAGCATATCCTTAAGTTTTACTGAAAATACCGGTCTGCTGTGCCTCTGACTCCAGCACTGCATAATTTCACATTATGCCTAAACTGAGCAGCTGCTGAGCTGCTACAAGCAGCAGAGCTGCTGCCTCTCACCCTTTTCTCCTTGCAAAAAGGGTTCTGGGGGCAGCCTCACAGCTTTATACTGAGGTGCAGCTGGGACGAGTTATCCTGCCCATGGGCAGGTGAAAACCATTGCAGCGGGTCAGGAAGCAGGCAAGGGCCAGAGGTGATAGTGTTTGTGGTGGCAGCAGTCCCTGGCTGGACTGGATTAAGTGTATGATGAAAGTTGACCTTAAAGCCACGTTTTGTGGATATGTGTATAGCACCTCCCCACAGCAGAGTGAACCTGTGCAAACTAATGCTAATTCTATTGAACTAATGGGGCTCTAATGGGGCTCGTGTTCAGCGCCGGCTGGTGCTGACCGCCAGGCTCTCACTACTGACCATTTGTTTTTCCAGCAGGGTGGAGTCAAACTTTTCCCCTGCTGCAGCCTATTATGCCACTGAACTCATGTACTAAATGAACCAAAAAAACTGGTCACCCTGTCAAGAACATTTATTACATCCAGTTATGCAAAGTGTCCACGAGGCCACTTCTCTTTGATGTCATTACACGGGCAGTTTACAGCAAGGCCATGTAAGAAAACAGGAAAACAACGTGTCCAAGGGATTGTCAGCAGGAACACCGGGCTCCACCGAGACTGCAGCCCGGCACTGCCTGCTGAGTACCCTCTGAGCAGCTCTAACTGTTACCCTTTTTGTGTGCCCAGTGCAATAAATACACATCCCACGCTGCTTCATGTATCATTAATATTTTGTGGCTATAGAGATAGTAATTTTTATAGACTTATAAATAGTGCAACAAACCACAGGTTTTACTTTGGAGAGAATTTCCTTGTTCAATACCGCGTGCCTGAGATACCCCTGTCTGAGAAAGGAAATAGAAAGAAACCTCCATAAAGCTGCAGCTAGCAGGGCTCTCCGAGCACTCACCCAGCAGCTCCTTTTCTTGCCATGTGCTGGGGCTACCTGTTGGCAGCCTCAAGGGTGAGGGCCCTGCGTGAGAGTCCTGCCTTCCGCAGGCAGCAGATCCAGCCCTGGCACAGCACAAGGCTCCACTCCTCCCTTCTCACCTTCCCCAGTGGAGCCAACCGGCAGGAATGATCTTACCTGATCCGGGTGCTTTGAGGGCCTTGGTGGTCATGAGGACAAGAAAATGGCCCTTCTTGGGCATCGCTGCACGTGTAGGCTGCTCCCTTGCCTGAGGAAAGGAGAAAATTACAACTCTCAAACACTGCATTATTTTACGTTCTAAAACCTAATCACAGTGGATAAAAACAATGTCCCAACAGCTCTCTAAAGTGCGTACTGTGCCCAACCCACTCGTGGGGTCAGCTGCCACTGTGCTTAGATTTTCAAACAGGATCTTGGTGCAAACAACAGCAGTGCCTTGTTGTAATCTTCTTTAAATCCTGAACACTCTGCTCTTCCATGATGCCCACAAGAACAAGATAACTAATGATTGCTGATATGCTACGTGCTTTCTTATATTTATATTTCTTATATTTAAGAAAGCACATTATATTTATTTTAAAAACTCTTTGGGCAGTTTATCCTGTGTTTGGGAAATGGTCTCATGGTCCATTAGGGAAATCTCTAGGTGCTACAAGTAGTCATAATAAATTTACAGTAAACTGAAATATAAGGAAATTAAATGATACATGTAAAGCATCATAGGCAGTAGGACAGATAGTCTGCAAGAAAAAAAAATGAAATAAACTTATCAGTATGTTCCACAGCTTTTGTCTGCGTAACTATTATGTTTTACTCTGTTCCAGACTCTTTAGGAAGGTTGATTTATCAGCTCAGAAAATGCGTCTTCAAAGAGACAATTATGAAAATAAACACTGGCAAAATCTCAAACAATGTGCATGTGAACAACAGCTCCAATGGAGGCTCCAGATCACATAGATGGTGGGGACTCAAGTGATAATCTGGTAAGAGAAGGCAGGGACAGAGCGACAGGCAGGGCCCAGCCATCCAACCACCATCAGTTTAGGCTGTTGCTAATGTTATTGTCAAAGAAATAAAAAGGGGCTGACTTGAACAGAGGCTACTATCACTGGTGATAGGCTTTATACTACAGCAATAAAATCAGCAGCACAGAGTTTATTTGCTCTGATGGTGCCTCGTTGAACAGTGACATATGTTTACATGCATCAGTTCTTCAAAATAAATTGTTTGATCTTTTCTGGTTTGTAGCAAGGAGCTGTTGTAAGCAGCAGGAAACATTTCTCTTCTTAAAACACACATTTCTTTAGAAATTGTCACAGTTCACATCTGCGCAGCAGACACATAATTCAGCAGTTACCGGGCTTGGGCAGCTGGCTCTTTCTGCAGCATTGCAATGGGAGCTGCAGGGAGCACCTGATGCTTCCTGTGCTTCAAAGTCCACGGGATCAACGCAGGGAGCCAAAATGCAGCTCCTTGTTTGTCAGGGCATGACAGCTACACGTGTGATTAAGGCTCTGGCCGCCCCGTGTTAACACACCAGCGTCACCCTCTCACTGCAGGGCAATGTCTTAGAGCAATCTAAAAAATAGTTTTGCTTGTGGCAGCATGAACCAGGACCCACTCAGTGTTTCCCAGAAAATAAAAGGAAAACATAATCTCTGCTGCAACAACCTTATGATCAATAATACATAGAATAAATATACATTTTTCAGTCTACTTAGGTATAATTTTCCAAAAGCATTTAAGAGTCCTCTAATCAATGCTGTGTATATATAAAAACATGTAAGATTATTTTGGCATCACCATCCAGAAGGCTACTTAAAGATTTACAACGGCCTTAGCATCCAGAAGTACCACTTGTGTCTTGTTAAGCCGGACGTTATTCCAGATAGACATAATTGTTCTCAGATTGTCCAGTGGTTTCAATGAGGTAAAGCAAATATTCACTTTTTTGCTGGATTTTTTTCCCTGTCATTTGAGCTCCCTAAAAGGAGTCACCATAAGATCTGATAAGATCAAAAATCAGTGCAAAGGCAGAAGCAGGAAAGCACGTTCGGTTTGTGCAAGAAGGCAGGATTAGAGGGCAGCTTAATTATCATGGAACAGCCATAAATGCAGTTATGTTTGTCATGGAGTTGTGTTTGTCTGAAGCTAATGTAAAGTGGGACTAATTCAGACCCACGGGGGAGAAACAGACGGACTAGTTTGGAGCAAGCATGCTTCACTGAAGGATATAATTTTACAATTAATTGCAAAATAAAATATCACCTTATAATAAATAAGTATCACCTTACCCAGAAAAGTTTAAACAGAGCTGACCTTAGAAATGACAGTATCCCTCTGCTATGATAATCAAATCATCTTTAAGGAATCTAACGAAAAAGGTTGTATTATTTCACAGTACAGATTGTCAGCTGAACTAACCTTCGCTCCCAAATGCAAGAATGCCAGGCTGACATTTCTGTAAGTTAATTAAACATTCCCTGAGCAAGCACTCCTTACTTTGAAGCCCTAAGATGTGCAAGGTAGATTATGAGTGACATTTCACTACATTATGGATAGCTGAACTCTAATTAAAAACAACTGACAAGAAGGCAGGTTTTCACGTGTATTTTCCTAATTAAATAAAATGAAAAAAAAAAATCCCTTTACTTCTGTCCAGTAGCAGGAGTCTGTGCGTATCGGGATGCCCTCAAAGTTGCTCCACGGGAGGTCTCTCAGGGCACCTTTCACAGAGAGCTGGCAGTGCCAGGGCAGCACTCTGCATTTTTGGGTGCCTCCCCTTGCACTGGAGGTGGATGAGTGCGTGCGGCGTCAGGAACCCGAGGGCACCAGCACGACAGTGACTTCTGTCTCAGCGATATTACTCCTAGGGAGAAATAGAACATGAAAAACGCTTGAACAGCAAACGAAGATCAGTTTCATTCTTTCTTCACTGGTTTGTTAAATATCATTGCTGAGGTTTTCTTAAGAGTTAATGTTAAGCAAGCATCAACATTTCTGCAGATGAGTCTGTATTTAGTCAAAATCGCCAGATCATTTATTTGTCTCCCCAGCTCCCTCTGGAGGCTGGTGAACAAACCCTCCTGTTTTGCAATTTACCATGTTAAAAAGCTAAACCCTGAGAACAAGGATTTCCCCTACAACCAGCCCCAGTGTAAGCAGCACGGGATCTTCCCAGGCCAGCTGCAGATCTTTCTCTTTGGTCTCTAATCAGAAAGAAACCTCCTTCCCAGCCCACAGCTGCAGCCTATATAAGGGATCAGGCCGGGGTGCCTTTTTTCTTGAATATTTTGGGGGAGGTGGTTTTCTTTTTCTTTTCCTTTTGCTCCAGCCCTAAGGAGCATGGAGAGTCCTTGGAGGTTCTGTGTTTGTTTCTACTGCTGGCTTCACTGGCTTTCTTCCAGCATCCAGTGTTCCCCCCACTCCAGGGATCGTGCGGTGTCTGGCAAAAGCCCGGGGTTCCTGTTTGCTCCGGAGGACAACCCCCATAGGCTCCATCCGTTCCTGCGGCTTCCCAAAGGCGTGAGACGGGGATATGCTCTCCTGCCTCCCCTGCTCAAGGTGCTGTCTGACCAGGGGCGCCGGAATTGGCAGAGCGAGTCTCCCCGGCTCCAGCCGGACTCCAGGGCCCTCAGGTACATGAAGAGGCTCTATAAGATGTCTGCTACCAAGGAAGGCATCCCCAAGGCCAACAAGAGTCACCTCTATAACACTGTTCGCCTCTTCACTCCGTGTTCCGAATGCAAGCACCGCCACAGGGAGCTCATGAAAGGTAGGTGGGGAGCGCCCGGGCTGGTGGGGTGCCTGGGGCCTCTGCACTTGCAGAGGAATCGGAAAATACCTTATTCCTTTAGAGCTTCTAGCTCTGCTAACCTTAACGGCTCTTCCCTTAAACCAGACCTTTTCCATGACCTGCTTTTCCTTGCAGAGCATTAGACACTCGGTTCACCACAGTCTGGGAATCCATATGAAAATGGTGCTGTGGTTAGGATCATATGGGTGTTTGAGCCTAACTCCTTAGGAGACAAAGAATTCAGCAATTTGCTTTAAGTAAAGCAAAAAGTGGAATAACTGTCTAGCAATCATGTTTGTCCACTGCTCACTTTTGCTTTCTGAAGGCTGTGAAAATTTATAATTAGATTTGTAACAGGATGTTAAGAATCCCATTATGAGATGACTTTTGTCCTTGTTTTGTACTTTTCCTAGGGAATAATTATAGCCTAAATGTGTGTTTTTGTTTTCTGAGTCAAATACTGTTGAAAAGCAACTGTTAGCTTGCTTGTTTTTCTACTATTTAAGTAAACTACTTCTAACCTTTGAAGTCTTAGATTTTCTTGTTTTTTCTTTTCTTATTTTATAAATCTTACATTCCTAGCCAAAGTAGAAACTCAATGCGATAAAAATGAGGATGGGCATATGTGCTTATTTTTTTTCTGACTCCTTCCTAAGTATTCACTAGAGCAGAGTATTTATGTCATGGTGGCAAATTAAGACATACTAATTCTACAAGATTTTGTTTCTGCCTTTTCAGGAGACATTCACTCGGTGGATTTGCTCTTCAACCTGGATCGTGTGACTGCTCTCGAGCACTTGCTCAAGTCTGTCCTGCTCTATTCCTTCGACACGTCGGTTCCGATTTCTTCCCCCACTACATGCGTGTGCCACTTATCCATCAAGGAGTATGATTTTTCTAGCCAAGTGTGTCCGAGTGCTTCACACTCCGTAGCTTTTAGTTTGCACTTTGAATTTAGAAAACGCAGGTGGGTTGAGATTGATGTGACTTCTTTTCTCCAGCCTCTCATTGCTACTAACAGGAGGAATATCCATATGGCTGTGAACTTCACTTGTCTGGTGGGTGATCCACAACATAACACTGAACAGGAGGGTTCCCTTAACGTGGCACTGGTCCCCCCTTCTCTTCTCCTTTACCTCAATGACACCAGCGAGCAAGCGTATCACAGGTGGAACTCACTCCGGCACAGAAGGAAAAGCCCAGTGCGGCCCAGGCAAAGGGACACTCCGCTTGCCGACCTCGTGGATGACCTAGGAAAAGAAAACGCACAGAGCAAAAGGGCTTCTCGACAGCGAAGGGAGGAGGGCTTGAAAGAAGCTCCAGCAGCGGCACCCCGTAATTTGAGTGACTATTTCAAGCAGTTCCTGTTTCCTCAGAACGAGTGCGAGCTTCACAACTTCCGCCTGAGTTTTAGCCAACTGAAATGGGACAAATGGATAATCGCCCCGCACCGGTACAGCCCCCAGTACTGCAAGGGGGACTGCCCGCGCGTGGTGGGGCACCGCTACGGCTCGCCCGTGCACACCATGGTGCAGAACATCATCTACGAGAAGCTGGACGCCTCCGTGCCCCGGCCCTCCTGCGTCCCCGCCGAGTACAGCCCGCTCAGCGTCCTCACCATTGAGCCCGACGGCTCCATCGTCTACAAGGAGTACGAAGACATGATCGCTACTAAATGCACTTGTCGGTAGTGGGGAACCCTGGTGGTTTTCCTTTGGGTTGAGGTGTTTGTGTGTGTTTTCAGAGAAATCTGTAATTCTGTCAAATGAGCAGCATTTGTGAGGTTCTAACAGCTCTTTATGATCAGCTAGGATTTAGCATGGGGCTAGTAGAGGGTGTTCACATAATAGCACTTATTTTTGTAGCCACTCAGCCTTTCTAGAATGTGAAGTTAAATGTAAATAATAGTTTTTACTGGAAAAATTTTGCATTTAAAATGTGGAAATGGTTTCAACTACCAGATATCCATTTTAAGCAGTTTTGTTATAGATTTACAAAAAAAAAAAGTAATAAAAAGAATAAATGCCTGTCATGCATACTGCTCATGTTTGATGCCTGTGTTTAGTCTCCCTCTATACAAAACGATATTTGGGGAAGTATCTAGGAAGAGCAGGCACTATTTAACATTAAAGGTCACTTCCTCAACTGCTCATCCTTTTTCTCTAATTTATTTCAAAGAATCGGATGACTCTTCCTTACAGCTGTATTCAAAAAAAAAAAAGGGGGGGAGCAAGAACAACTGTAAACACAATTAAAGCTTTATCAATAATTGGTGATAGAATATTTTTCCAAATAATGTATTTACTTGATTACCTGGGATTTCAGGACAGCTGTGTGGCAACTTGTAAAAGCCATTTTCTGTTGGGATAAGAACCTGTGGTGGAGACTTATGAGTGAGCTGTTAAAAACAAGACTGCTTGGTCTCTTCTGGGAATAAAGTGCAGACTGTAGGTGAGGGTTTGGAACTCTGCATGTGAAACTTCTGAATCACAAAGAAGTGTTCAACACGGTTGGAGATTTAAAAAATGCTTCAGAAGCCTGTTAAATCAGTTTATTTAAATGCCATTTAATCTCTCAGTAGTCCAAAATTAAATCTGAAGGCATGTAGGAGCAGAGTCTCACTTCCTCACCCAGTAAAAATCCAGGTAACTGCCTTAATTCCACATTTTCATGCTAACTCTCCAGTATGGCTGATTCCTTTTCTCCTGCATTGCTAGTTCAGGGGTTTTGCTGAAAGCGTCTGCTTCAGGCTAGGGAGCCACCCTGGCACTCATGTGAGAACGGCTTTGGTGGGGACTGTGTATATACATGCATATATATAACTAACAGAAGGAGGTTGAGACAAGATTTGAATATGTAAGTCTCTAAAATGAGGACTTGCCAATATATCCAAGCATGGAATAATGACAGAGCAGACCCAAATGGACCTCAGTTGTGGACTGGGATTAAAAAAAAAAAAATAGCACTACATTTGATCGATTTAAGGGAACTTCCTGGCCTACACAGTGCTACTGCCATTAATTGCTTCCAAACACAGTGGGAATTCAGCTTCATCTATTGGTCGAAAGAATAAAACAAAGTTATTCTTTCCTTGGTGCAAAAGACGCTTATGTGCAAAAGCCTATTTATGAGAAAATGCTTAACTCAAGCTAAAGAAACTGCATTTGGGTCATTGGAAAATCCAAGGACTATTTCAGAAAAATGCAGCCCGTGTAATGGATTAAAGGTTCAGGCTGCATTCTTGGTGTACCCCCTCAGCCGGCTGCAGCACACGGTGTACCTGGTGCAGGTGTCTCGCTCAGGGGTGACAGCAGGGTGACGGGATGGCTGTATGTGGCCATGCGTCAGGAGAACCCGGGGGTGGTTTCTGTTCCCGAGC
Organism: Tinamus guttatus; assembly: GCF_059628265.1. Taxonomy (NCBI): domain Eukaryota; kingdom Metazoa; phylum Chordata; class Aves; order Tinamiformes; family Tinamidae; genus Tinamus; species Tinamus guttatus. Next base: position 896,417 of record NW_028289244.1, on the reverse strand, counting down.
AGTGAATAAACCTTCCGCTCTGGCCTCTGCTGAGCGCTCTGGCCCACAGCTCTTCCCCACGGTGCCCCCAAGCAAAACCGTATTTACCCACCCGCAAAATTCCGCCGTCCCTGGGAGAGCTGCGCTGTGGCGAACGGACTGTGCTGTCTGCCTGACAGGCTGGTGGACGGAGTGTTACAGCATTCGATTACCTGACTGGCAGACGGTCTGGCTGCCCGACAAACCTGTGGTTTGGCTGGCCTGGGTCTTACAGACAGACAGCAGGACGGGACGGCTGGCGGAGGGGCAGACTGACAGCAGGGGGACGGGCGGGCTGCAGAGGGACACGTTGGTGGCTTGGCTGACACACAGAGAGATGCTGGAGCCGGCTGACAAGGTCGGGCTGGCTGAGGGCTGATGGTTGGGCTCTCTGGTGGGGGGACACACTGATGGGGGACAGGCTGACAGGACACAGGCTGACGGAGGGACAGGCTGATGGGCACAAGCTAACAGGAGGGACAGGCTGGCAGAGGGACAGAGCGACAAGGGAACAGATTGAAAGGGCACAGGCTGACAGAAGGACAGGCTAACAGGGCACAGGCTGACAGGAACAGGCTCACAGGCACAAGCTGACAGAGCGACAGGCTGATGGGGGGATAGGCTGATGGGCACAGGCTAACAGGAGGGACAGGCTGGCAGAGGGACACAGTGACCAGGGAACAGACTGACAGGGCACACTGACAGAGGGACAGACTGACAGGACACAGGCTGACAGAGGGACTGGCTGACGGGAGGAACAGGCTGACAGGAAGGAACACGCTGACAGGGACGCAGTCCGACGAGGGTGACACAGCCCCACGGGGACACAGTCCCACGGGGGTGACACAGTCCCGGGGGCTGACACAGTCTCACAGGGGCACAGCCCCACGGGGACACAGTCCCTGGGGGTAAAACACAGCCCCACGGGGACAAAGTCCAACAGTGGTGACAGTCCCATGGGGGTGGTACAGTCCCACGGGGGCACAATCCGACGGGGACACAGTCCCACGGGGGTGACACTGTCCCCGGGGCTGACACAGTCTCACAGGGACACAGCCCCACGAGAACACAGTCCCTGGGGGTAACACAGTCCCACGCGGGTGACGCAGCCCCACGGGGGGTGACGCAGTCGCGGCGGTGACGCAGCCCCACGTGGCCGCGCCCGCCTGCAGGTGGCGCCCGCCGCGCCGCGCCGCGCGGCCCGGAAGCGGAAGCGGAAGCAGCGGGCGCTGCGGCAGCGTGAGGCGGCGGCAAGGTGACCGGCGGCGGGAGCCATGGGCATCCACTTCGGGAACCTGGCGCGCGTGCGGCACGTCATCTCGTACAGCCTGTCGCCCTTCGAGCAGCGCGTGCTGCCGCACGTCTTCTCGCACGGGCTGCCCAACGTGTGGCGCCGCTTCCGCTCGCAGGTCTTCAAGGTGGTGCCCCGTGAGTACCGGGGAGGGGGGCGGTTCGGGACACAGGGCGCGGCCCGGCGGCTCCGGTCCTCGGGGCGGCCCCGTCGCGGCCCTGCGCGTGGGTTCGGTGGCAGCCTCAGCATCCCCCCTCGCAGCCTTCGTGGCCGGCTACCTCATCTACTCGTGGGGCACGCAGGAGTTCGAGCGGCTCAAGAGGAAGAACCCGGCCGACTACGAGAACGACCAGTGAGCGGCGGGCACGGCGCCCGCGCGTGGCCACGGACAGCGCGACCCGGCCACGGCCCTTGATGGGCACATACGCGGGGTCTAATAAACCTTAATTATATCCCCGCTTTCGTGTGCTGTCGGTGTCTTGAAGTGTTTGCGGTGAGCGGTGTTGAACGCTCGTCTGGTTCACCTAGCACAGCTGGGCTAAATCCTGTATCCCCAGGCCTTTCACTGCAGAGCTTCCCCAGCCTTTTTGGCTCCTGCTTCTTTGAAATGTTCCTCAGTGTAATTAGCGCAGGGAGGGCTGGCTGCAGCTCCACGCGGCTTGATAACAGCTCAATGACAAGCACATCGAGCCCAGTATTGAGCCGCGCTGATCCCTTTTTCCTCTTTGTTTGAAATAGGACACACTCTAACCTTGATCTCTGAGGAAAACAAACAGTCTGTCAGACACTGACCAAGAATAGCACGAGCTGGCTGACGGCTCGGCCGCGAGTGGACTTTGACCCTCCAGACAGTTACCAGGCTGGGCTATTTATTCATGTTAATCAGACGCTACCTGCAATCCTGACGTCTCGGTGGTGTCAACAAGCTGGATTAGAAGTGTCTTCTCGGAAACTGCCAGGAGAATGGGCTGTTCTAGCATCTGAAAATGACTCAAATAACTTTGTAAAATTACTATTTTCAGTAAGTTTGCCCAATGTGTTTTCCAGTAACCTTACTAGTCTTATTTAAGTGTTTTTGGTGTTTTTTGAGGGGTGGGGTTTGGTTTGGTTCTGCTTTTTTATTTTCTAAATATGTGACTGGGAAATTCGACCAGTGGCTCTGAGTACATAAATAGCTTTGCTGTTTTGCTGTTCGAAAGTCCAGAACTTTGGGCTCGCCCCTTTATCTTTTTTTTGTTCCCTGTGTCTCGAGCAGACTATTTTAAGCTCCGGTAGCCAGCCAAGCGACCCGTTTATCTCCTCGCCACGCTGCCGCCTGGCAGCGCCGTATCTTATCCACCAGGTTTGCGAGTTGGTTCCCTGTGGGCTCGGGGTGACTGCCAGGCAGGTGGAGGATCCTGCCTTCCAGCCGCAGGAAGGTGGGAGGGGACGTGGGAATCTTGCCTTTGGATGCGTATGTATAAAAAGTATATGGAGAGTCTGATTTAAGTGCAGTCCTGTGGATGTTCCTGCTGCTTTTGTGTTTAAGTGGTGTGGGAGGTTGGCATAAACAGGATAATGTAACAGAGATTCGGTGCTGCAGGCGGTGCCAGAAAATACCCTGTACTCAGACTGAGCTCAACTCACCGGTGTTTTCTTGGCATCTTGAGCAAGAAGGGAGTGTTGAACTGGCTGTTGGGGTGCGAGTTGGCAGACGTCTGGACACGGGCTCGGCGCAAAGCGCTCTCCGAGTCCGACTCGCAGCACGCGGGCGCGGAGCGCCGGGCTCCTCCAGGGAACGCTCCGTGGCAGGTGCTGTGCGAGCGGCTCATCCCGCCTCATCCCAGCGCAGCGGACGGGTAAGGAGCGCGGCGCATCCCGCGTGCCTGGGACCGGTGTCGCGATGCTGGAGCTGCCGGCGGATTCCGGCAGCAAAGCCCGGAATCTCTCCAAGGGCGAGCGGGAACGTTTGTGGGACTGACCCAGGGGTCTTGGGACAACATGTTCAAAAACTTCTCAGGCATCTCACTTCTGCTCCCCGTTTGGCAAGTGAGGTGACAACAGAAAAACGGCTTCTTGGGGCAAAAGCTAGAGAAGCTGCTGCTTTGCTGTTGCTTTCGACATAGTTTGCAATAACGAGCCAAGTGGAGGGCGCTGGGTTTGCACACATGGAAGCAAAGCAGAATCGGAGTTTTTAACTTTCTGGCACAGTGTAAACAGGCTGCTGCTTTCTGGCCTAGAAACTAGTTTCCTGAAAGGGATGTGCAGCTGTAAACTGATGCCGTTAGTAACCTAGACGGCCAGATTTTCCCAGAAATGAAACAACTTCCTTTTTGCAACACCTCCACAAGGTACTAGTATTGCCTAGCCAAAAAACAATCCAAACCATGAGAAACGACGACCGCTGCCAGCGCCGAGACTAAAGGGGCCGTTTGAAATCCTCCCCTGGCAAAGTCAAGGCCACCGTTGCCTTTCCTAGTGGAAACTGCAGAAATTGTAACTTAGATGCGTGTTCAGAATGAAAGGGGATAAACAACTGAAAAATTCACAGCCAACCACAAAAGAAATGTTCAAGTTTCTCAGCTATTTGATCTGCCATGATTTACTGTCTCCTTTTCTTCCCTGCATAAGACCCAGGAATGGGAAATACAGGGGGTTTTTGAATGTTGTTCATGGGAAATAAGACAAATTGGTGAGAAGAAGGAATGTAGGACAAACCCAAGGAAAGAAACACATCTTCCCACAGAGATATAGAGAACATGCTGCAAAGGATTTCTATTTAATCCAGTGAAATTTGGGCTAAGGGGTAATCATCCAGCAGGCAGGAGATCTGACAGCATGGCACTATCTTAATCTAAGTAACTTGTCTTCCACGCTGGCACTTACTCGTCCTTGTTAAGCAATCACAGAAAACTGTAGCTTCTAATATCCATGTTTGTACTTGCAGTTTAACTATATTGTAGTTCATATCGTAGCTTTGTGCTTGTAGGAACTTCAAGCGTGCTCTGCAATCTGACAGGAATAACAGATGGGGTCTTTATGATGTTACTTTTTACAAACCCAAAACAGTTTTTCCTTGCGAGATGCAGCCTCCAGGGCTACATCTGAGTGTTGGACAGGAATGGCGAGGAAGAGGAGCAAGTACAAGCAGGGAAGGCCCTTGCAGTCTGCGATCTCAGATTTACACTTCTCCTGATTTTGTTACGTTTATAAGATGAGAGAATTTAAGATAAGAAGTAAGCGTTCATTTTAGCTTCTTTTTCCCTGGACTTCTGCAATCTCTATTTTTTCAACCTAGAAAAGTTTAAGACTCCCCTTAATTACAAACTGCCTATCTACTTCAACAACTACACGGAGCAACTCAGTTTCCTCCAGAAAATCCCTGCAGCAAGCTCCTCTCCTAACGTGGGATTAGCTGGCTGGAGTTTATCACCTCAACTACACGTTAGGATCCCGGGAGGAAGAGGGCTATTATTTAGAATGTACAAAACTTCCACAAACCATCAGTGAAGCAGCATGTCTGCTTTGTAACTGCTTTGCCTCCAGAAGGAAAGGTTGAACAACTTGCTTATGATTCTTTAAAGCATCGCGACTGAGGAGCAGAGCAAAAGGAACGCACGAAATGAACCGAGTAGGGCAATATTTCCCCTCAGCTGACAAACCCGAAGCTGCATATACTGCAAACGTCACAGAGCTAAATGAGGTTACGATAAAGATCAAAAACCATATGACTTTGGGCCACCTTTCACATGCAAATACACCACGGCATCCTGGTAACATGTTAGGTTTTAAAAAAGGAACAGTTGGCACATCTGCTTAACTGAGCAGACAAAGTACAAGTGGAAGGAAAGTCAATCATTAGCTCATTAGATAGGCCTTGAACCAGATCGCTTTGGCAGATGCTAACTTGGTAATTCTCCCTTGCTCCAGCGTGAACTTTGTCCCTGTGGGGACTGACAGCTGATGCAACGATAAGGGGATGGAGTCTATAAAAATGGAGCTGCGGCTCAGCAGTGTCTCTGGAACTCTCGCCGCCCGGTGCTGGTCCTATGCTCGCAGCGGCAGCCTGTGCGGTGAGGATGCAGTGCTGGAAAGCCCTGGCTCTCTTCTTGCTCTGTTCACTGCTGCTCAGCCAGGTAAGCGCAGGGAAGCCATCCCAGGGGCTAATCCACGCGGCCAGGCAGCTAACCAGGCGTGTGGGGATTTGCACAAACTGGCGGGGGCGGCAGGGGACAGCACAGGGCTGGAACAAGCAGAGTAACCGCCTGTGAACACAGGGCTACGCTGAGGCGAAACTCAACAAGTAATAGTGCCTTGTCTTGCAAGAAGGCTTTAAAAAATGGATGTTTCTATTTGAAGTGCATTTCTTTGGGGTGAGAATACAAGCAATGGCACCTTAATGGGCAATGCTATGAGCAAGGGGAACGATTTAATGCCCTCTTGCTGAGAGCTCCCGCGCGCGAATGAATGGGAGGGCGGCGCGCGCTGACACTGCCCTCGGTGCCGTTGCAGACGCTCTGCGCGTCCCTGCGGCCGGCCCCGCCACCGCGGCCCGCGCGCCAGCGGCGGATGACGCCCTTCTGGAGAGGGGTGGCGCTCCGGCCCGTCGGCGCCTCGTGTCGCGACAGCAGCGAGTGCGTCACGATGCTGTGCAGGTAACGCGCGGCCGCGCGGGACGGGACAGCCAGCCGGGGCCTCTCCTGCAGCCGCCGCAAACGGCGCGCGCAGGGCCACGGTGCCCACATCACTTATCCTTCCAAAAGGACACACGGGAGCCCAGACCGCTCTCAAGTGACCGCTTAAAATTAATCCTCCTTAAAGCCAACAGTGCTCATTTTAAAGCGTGTGTCATTTAATAGCTACTCTAAGCGCTCACTTGAATTTATAGTTTGAGAGCGCTAAACCATCAAAATCAAATATTCATCAATCCTCGTGGAAATTACACAAGCAGATTGCCCAGCCAGGTATAAATGAGCTGTGAGCAGTTTACCAAATTACTGCTTAGTGCCTGTGTGTGCGGCCCCAGCTGTATTCCTACCAAAAAGCACAGAATAGATGTAAATACAATGGGAAATGGCACATGACAGGGAATGCAGAGCCATCGCGTTGCTGGCTAACCCCAGTGAGCGGGAACAGCAGTTTCTTATCAGCGAGACAGGGATTTCCCTAGAGCAGACAGAGCTCCACGCGGTATCGGGATTTACCAGGCAAAGACCCCGAGGAGGATGAGGAGCAGCGGAGCTGATGCCCTTTCCTGTTGCAGGAAGAACCGCTGCTTCCTCCGGACGGCCAACGAGTGAGCTGCGGGTAAGGCCCCCGCTGCCGCCGTCCCCGCGCTGCTCCCCATGCGGAATATTTATTACTGACTGTTCAAACGCTAGGACACGGACTCAGCCCCCTGAATGCATTTAACACCGGGAGATGAGCTGGGGAAAGGACCTCAAAGAGCGCTGCAGGATGACTCTTTAGCCAACCTCAATAAAAGGACTCAGCAGCTTCTGGTCGTTTTGGTTTTGTAATTGTTCTTTTTTTATATATGTATATATTTTTTTATTTTAAATGTGTGAATTAAAAACTTGTATTCTGCAACTAACCTTGGTTTTCCTTGCATCCCGTTAGGAAAACGAGCACACACAAAGCACTCTCTAAAGAAGTGCACGGTGCAGGCTGGACTTTAGTCATTTATCCCGGCTCTGGCAGGCGCCCGAGGCAGATCCTGATCACGCCTCCAGTGCATTGGCTTTCAGCTCCGGAGCTGGGATCTGCACTGCAATTTAAATTCTGGGAATCCGGGAAAGGATGGGACAAGAGCAAAGACCTGGAGAGGATGCCAGCAGTGCTTCTGCTATTCCAAATCCACCAGAGTCAACCTTACACAAAAAATAGTTAACTACTTTAAAATACTTCTACTCAACCTTGCTTAAAAAAAAAAAAAAATGGAGTGTGATTTTTTTGCACAGAAATACTTATTTAAAACAGTTTGACGAATACCTGATTTTTGATGAGGGACATGTTAACAGAGAGGCCTGACAGGAGTGCAGCCCCTTCAGACTGGCAAATACTGACAGCTCCGGGCCCCCAAATACCGAAAGCTCTTGGCAGAGGATTAGGACCCAGTCTGCTTAAACTGCACCACCACTGAGGAGAAAGCCCACCTGAGAGATACAAGCACAGTGTTTGTAAAATTTAATACAGAAAATCTATTTGATATTTATTAAACTTAGTTTCTCCAGTTACAGTTTTGCATTGTACAAAGCATTTTAATGACACAGTAGTTAAAAAGATCTTTACAAATTGAAATGTGATACCCTTTTCTCCAAATATTTTAATTGCCATAAATTTGTTTAAAAATACACATTAAACGCATGTTTCAGACACTAAACTTTCTATAATCTCAATACCACAAAATACATAGAATATACTATACAGATGTGGAAAAAATCTAGTTAGTATATAATACTTTGCTCACCATTAACAGCTTTATTACGTGAAATGCACATACTGACTTAGAAATCCTAATTTTGAGCCCCAAAGTACCCTTTGAAATTTCAAATGTATTGCAACAAATAAAATCACAGTTTTTTTTTAGGTTTTGGTTGAAGACAGATGCCTAAATATTTTGATAGAAACAAAATGTAACACATGGACTTGTCATGTACAAAGCATAGAACAGAGACATCCCATTAGTTACTAACAGTACCTTTCTGTATGATTCATAAGGGCTTCATTTATAAGTGACAGCTTAAAAGTTACCTTCCCCCACCCGCAAACCCTCCCCCAAAGAAAAACCCTTCTTCACCAAATAATAATTTCAAATAAGATAAAGGATTTTTAATAAATATATAAGCACTTTATCCTCCATATACAAAATTTCTTAAAACAATTTAAAAGGGGGACCAGATACAAACGTCAGTAACTGTGCTTGCAAAGCCCGGCCTGCTGCGCACGCCGCGGGCAGCGGGAACGCCGCTTCCCGGCTCCGGGAGCGGACGCTCGCGGCAGGAATGGGCACGCTGCTATGGAGCTTCCGGATGGAACAGAACAGGGAAAGCCTTTCCCTGGGGACAGCCTCGCTAAGCTGCGGCGTTCCGGCCGCGCGGCAGCCCCTGCCCTCCCAGCTCCCAGCACGGCGGCCTCCCCCGGCACCGGAGGCCGAGGCTGGACACACGGCACGATGCCCGGGCGGCTGGAGCCTACGGAGCCTCCGCGCTCGGGAAACTTCCCCCCGGAACAGGTCTGCATTTGTCTGAGTTGGCTGGCAAAAGCTTTGGCTACTCTTTATACTTAAAAGATATCTAGCGTTAACTTTGTTGCTTGGGAATACGCAGTTTTCCATAACACTGATTCATCAGAGAAAGCAATTTAAGCCCTGACCAAAAATACTTGTCAGGAATGGAGTAATTTGGAAGTTGCTTATTCCCCTGTGGGCAATTCAAACTTGACTTGCTCAGGCCCTTTGTATCTGCCTTTATATAAACACTGCAGTGACAGTCAATATCTGTTAGGTAAATGAAATATTAAATACAGCAAAGGTAGTCTCTCTTTCCCCTAGTTTCCCATTTTGGCAAACTACATAATTATCTGCCTACGGCTTTATTTTACTTGCCCCAGGCAAGCACTACATTATTCTCATAAAGTCCTGACTCTCTGTATGTTGGGGCCATTCATAAATACATTTCAGGGCATTTTTTGTTATCACAGCAATCAAGCCTCAGCAATCTAAAGGAATATACATTGCACTCCTGTATAATATGCAAGATTTATCACCAATAAGATGGCGACTCAGCACTCAATAAATAATATATCAATATAGTCAGTTGCACCATAATCTAAAAACAAGTATAACATATACTTTGGACAGACTGAGTTCATATATATATATACATATATATTAAAAGACACATACAATACAAATTGCATACTGCCGTCAAAAGCCAAGAAGAGCCATCCATATGCTCTGCTTTATGGCTAATAAGTTTCAAATTAAAATAAAAGTCTTGGGCTGTTTTACTCTGGTGTCCTGAAGATTTATTTGTAATCATAAAACAGTTGCACCTTCCACCTAGGAACCCGCAAGTTTGACAGCAAAACCCAATAATATGGATATCTGAGCAAGCCTAGTCTGATTAAGCCGTTTTTAAGGTTCCCCAAGGGGGCTGTGTTCGGGGAGGGAGCTCAGGCTGTGGGGTCGATATGTGTTTCCCGGGCCAGCCCCTCGCTCGCGCGTTCCCGCTGCCGGGACGGTACCGGATGGGCCCCGGGGACCCGCGTCCTGCGCTAGCGACGGGACGGGAGCGGGGACACAGCCTTTCTCACTGTAACAGTGGTAAATCCCAGGTGGGATATGCTTGGGAACTGCCCGATCTCAGTGTATCCATCTGCAACAGCCCCAGGTGAGTAAGGCCGTGCTTTTCCATTGAAAAATGCCAAGTATCCCCCATGGAGGTGGGAAAGCCGGGCCGGCCCGCTAGGATATCCTCCTGTGAAGGACACTGTTTGCGTGGGACACGCTCAACCAGCTCAGTCTGTGTTTTTAGACTGTAAAAAGCCTTCTGGTCACTTGAAGACTATTTTTTTTAAGATCCACTGATCTAGGGATAAGCGATACATTTTTAAGAGACCAATTTTGTATGACACCAAAAGGTATTTGTGGGACTCTAGTTAAGGAAAAAAAATTCCCAGAGATGAGACCATTCCTGCTTACAGCAATGGTACCTGTGCACAAAGGAGCAAGCCAAAACACAGCCATGCTGGCTAGTGCAGCACTACACAAAAAATAAACTATGAATGCAACTTCTAAGAAGGTATTTTTACATAGCGTCAAAAGTGTGCTAGGCACTTTAGAGTATTAAAGAAAAAAAAAAAAAACAGTTGACAGTGTCCCAATAACCAGGATGCAGAGTTTGAGGGTACAGAGTTCCGTCTGGAACGGCAAACACTAAAAGAAACGTGGTCTTGCACAGTGATTCAGGAGAGAGGATGCTCCGACAGACCTGAATGGCAACAGGCGTTCGGCTGTGATGAGAAACGTCTCAGGTCTGTTAACTGTGTGTCAGTCTGTAGGTAGCAAAGCTTTTCTGGAAGTACAAAACGAGGTGGAACGCAAAGGAAGCTCTACGAATATGCAGCTACCTTTTAGCAGGTTACTAATCCGCGAAACTCCTAACCTCTTAAAGCCCATAGGACATACTGCAGTACTAAGGAGTGGAGAATTCTATTCCTTCTTTCGAGGTTGCCATCATTTTGGCACTTAACTACAACTACACAAAAATTTAGTGCAATAATTTTCCTGAACATGCACGTTCATATCTGGTACAGAATAAGGGGTTAAATGGGAGATAAAGCAGCATTCCCCCATCGCATCTCGCGTACTCCGTTTGACCCTTCCAAAAGAGACCACTGCAATAAGGAGCCAGCTCGTATGACAGACACTAGTACTTTTAAAAAGGAAATGGAATTTTACCAAAGTACTGCAGAAGACCACTGCATACAGTATACCTGGTCCTGCTGTAAAACATCTTGTAAACAGTTCATAAAATCTTCATCTAAAAGTAAGGCATAAGGCACACCAGACATGTTAGGGGCACTAAGCAATACTGAAAGCAGTAGCATTTTAAACCTTTGACTCAGACAAGCACCTCACGTGGAAAGGTACTTTGGTTTGCACGTTTTAAGAGCAGTCAGCTGCAACTCCACCAACCACTTCTGTTGCACCAAGTTGCTTCCTCTAGAGGGAATATTCTGCTCCGTCAAACACACCAGACGGTAACGGGACCTTCATTAGCATGGGGTCAATACAAGCTGGGAGCCCCCTCTGTTCCGCGCCAGAACAGCAGGACCATTCCCTGCAAAGCAGGTGTGCTCCCACCCCCAACGGCTGTTGCACTGTCAAGCTGTAGTGTCCATTAACTATCAGACTCTAAAAGGAAAAAAAATGGACCTTAATTTCTGCTTAAGATTCCTGGTTTCTCAGTCAATGCAAAAGATACAAAGGACAGTTCTGGTAGGAATTCAGCTACTGTTGGTTTTCTAACCATCAAGTGGACTGATTTTCTAAGTATCAAAATCATGACAAGCAAGGAAACAAAACTTGTTTTGAATGAAGAGATACAAAAAAGCACAAGATTGTCCGTTTCAGAAACCTTTCCTGTATGCACCGCATCGCTCAGACTGGAGTTCATTCCTACACCATTACTCTGATAATACATTAAATGCAAATTACTGTAATGTTTTGTGATTGTTATAGTGTTAATTGTTGCTTTGAAACTGCCTTGAAAACAACCCAAGTCAGATCCGATTAAATATTTTCCATATAAATTTCTTTATAATTCTTTTAAATGAAGTATCTTAATACGTAGAAGAATATCTGGAACTTTTCTATTTAGTACAAATTCTGCAATAATAAATCTGTAGTTGTCATGTATTAGTTGACTCGTAGGCATTAGGCATGAGAAGTATGGTGCCCTACACTCGAGAACCTATCAACCCTATTGTACAGGCTCTACCACCACAAGACATTACAGAGTAACAAAGCTCACAAAGTACTTAAATAAAGTGTCTACGTTTAATTTCTGCTAAGGACTTGAAAGGGTAAATTCAGTGAAAAAATAGCTAAAATTGCCCCAAATTGGGCTTTTCAAAATTAAAAAAGATTAAAATAAATAGGATTTAAACTGGCTAGTTATGTATTGTGACTGGAAATCCAATGATCTATCCATGATAGATCAAGAAAACTACATTTTTATATGTAGCAAATTTTAAAATATTTAAATAACTTAAAATGGAATACTGAAGAAGTCCATTAACCAGATGATTTGGGATTAAAACACAAAACACATATGAGGATGGGAGACGTGAAAGCATTCCTTGCTCTTAGTGTCAACTAAGCAATGTGTTATGGCAGTCTTCCTTATTGACATGACACAGTGTTGTGGAGATAGATCGGAGGCAGCGAGAAAAACACGTTCTTTTTTCCATTCCTTCAGTTCAAAAGCTCACTTGGCATCCAGGCGCAACCAATGCAATCCCTGACGGGTGTAACGCACTAGGTCTGTCATGATGCTTGAATTAAAAATCAGAGGGCCCATAACTTTATCCAGTTCTGCAAAGAACTCTAAAATAACAAAAACACACGTTAAACTCTGCACATGTTCTTTCACATTGTCTGCTCTTGCCAAAAGTACCATGCTAAAAAACCCATTCTTTTCCACACAAATCTTTCAGGTTAGAAAGATGGAAGAAACGCAGTGTGGCAGAATGATGAAGGAATAATAAGAAATACATGTATACACACACACACAAGGTTCTTTTGAGTTGACATTACCACCCTTTTGCAACAGGCTGGTTGATAAAAATATTTAGAATAAAGTTATACTGCTGCAAAGCTTTCTCTAGCATTCTCCCTCCAATGTGCATCTTCCTTTGAACAAGAACTTCAGAACCTGAAGTGTATCAAGTTCATCTCAGTATACTGAGCAACCAGCAGGGAATGCAATAATGCTTTTTTTTCCTTCACAAGCAGCAAGGAAACACTGCACCTCCACCACCATCTGAGCAAGACCATGAGCCCAGGTCATTGCGAATGAAGGTACAACTTTCCAGCTCTCCTTTGCAGAGCACCCACTCAAGTACCCTGTGCACTGCTAATGTAACTCCAAAATTCAAAGCCTGTTAGCATGGCAGTACAACTGGGTGCAGCTGATTCTAGAACCTGCCTGTTGCAGACCTTACCTTTCTGTTCTTTCGACAGCTGTTCGGCTTGGTCCCAGATTTCGGTGGCGTAGAGGAAGTTGGAGGTGACTTGGACGTAGCTGGCTGCCATCTGATGGATCCGCTGGGGGATCGTCACCGAAGAGCCGCTTCCTGAAGGGTTGGCTGCCCCAGAAGAGTAATTTCCTGAATTCCCTGGAGACAGCTTTGGAGACACTGGAGACGGCATACCAACAGGCTTGCTGCTTAGCAAAAGAAAAGCATTAAAATGTATAAAATGTCTCCCTAGGTACTTCAGATGTATCGCGCTGTAAGACTCTAGGACTTCTCCTTCTGCATCTCAGAACCTGAAATGCTCAATCATTCCCCCTTTACCCAAGAAGTCAGCATTTGCCCTGCAACAAAGGAAATGTGTGAGCTGCCACAGCTATGGATCCTCCCACAGATACGCTTTGACCTCCTAGCCAAACCTCACCAAACCTCTTCATCTATTACTTAAAGTATTCACATAACATTTTAAATTCATTCATTGTTTAAATAAATTAAACATTAAATAATAACAAAAGAAAAACACAGATCAAAATCAATTCTAAGTACACTGCCATAATGTTTCATTTCTTTTGTAATATAGGAGAAATCTGAAATCATCTCCTGAAATTTTGCAATTTGATAGCTTAACCATCACAGGTCTTAGGCTTGTGTTTAACCTGCGTGTTAATGCCACATACCCTTTCTTGCAATGAGGAGCTGCCTGACAACCTTGTTTTGAAGCACTACCATAAGCAGCAGCCTTCTATTCTTTTATCAGAATAACTGAATCAAAATCTAGAGCAGGAATTAGCTAACCACCACCACAACTCTAACAAATAAAAAGCTACTCTTTGACATCCTCAGGAACACAGTTTATGCAGAAAACTAAACTTGATAAATAGGTAACCATTTTTGCTACTTACTTTCCCATGCCAGGTGATGGTGCTTGAGAATTGTTATAGGAATTCTGTTTGGGGAAAAATAAATTCGTCACCTGATTTAATGCTTATATTTAACTGGTTATCAACAGTAGCATTAAATAAATGAGACTGTGTGTCTCATTTTTTACTTTTTTAAAGACTTTTTTAAAAAAATTAAATCAAAATAACATGAATCAAAGTGCTAGTTAGAGCAGCTCTTAGCTCTAACCATTTAGATTAGATCCTGTTGACTCTTAGGACAATGTTTAATTTTTTTTCAGCCCATTAATTGGAAGAAATCTGTTATTACTTGCACTGAAAAATTAAAAGTATCTGCTGAAACCCAGATAATTGGACATTTTAGAAGCCTGCTTTCCTCCATTTCAGAACCGAGTAACATTACAGAAGAATCATAGCTGGTTTTCTCATCTTCAGTATGTTGATTCAAATAATTCAAAGAAGGTCTATTGGTCTCATTTCCATGAAAGTACTTTTAACTGAGTTATAGAGAAATTTAGAGAAATTCATAAAAAGAAATCTGGACAGCCCACTGAAAACAACAAAAATTCAGAAAGACCAGTTTGGTTCTGAATTAGCAGTTGGCTCTTGATGCCAGCTTTTGCTTAGGTTGGACAGCTGCATGCAATGTACCCCCAGACACTGAATTCCCTTAGGCTTAAACATGAAATCAAAGGTTAAGCTTTGCTATACTTACAGCAAGAAAAGTGTTTTTAATTACCCTTTAAGCCTACTAAGTTATTCATTTATTAGGTTAGACAAAAGCTAGATCAAATAATGAGTGGAGAGCCATTGAGCTAGGACCAGCCAGGTTACAATGTTACAGTCAAGCTGTCTCCTCTCAGCTTTAAACTACCCAACTTGAGTAAACTTTCAAGGTCCCACATGAAAATGGGGTTTGTACCAGAAGTTTGGTGCAGTGGTACAAAAACTGGATAAAGGAATTTTGAGTGATGTGAAGTTTCAACTTTAAAAACTTTTCATCTTAAAAGAAAATACGTATGCAGTTACCTTCAGATGTTCAGTCAAAGTTTTAGAATATTTCAATGCACTTTCCTTCTTCAACTTGAAAAGCCTTAGGTATAGAAGAGATTGGCACCGAAGACTGACCAAAAATAGAGGAGCAAAACATATATAACTAAGTGAAGGATAACACTACTCAGCCAAGTTCAAGAAGCTAGTAGTTGTGTGTTTAAAGCTTTATCTCCCAACTCTGAAAATCCAACACTTTAGTTAAAACCTTTCCAAAAATCTTTAACAATCTTTAACTTGCCAAGCAATTAAGTATGTAGCTTTGTGCCTTACTATCACCACCCCAATTTGCTGGTATAACTAGTCCAGCTCTGAATTCAGGAGACAAAGGAGACCAGGAGGTCAGAACACCTTCTAGCCACTTTAATTAGCAAGCTTGTTGCATCAACAACACAACAAGGAAGTCATATTCTAAAATAAAGGCACTAATTGACATAATATTAGAAAAAAATGACAAAGTGAAAAATTAAATAATCTTCTTAACAGTTCAAAGACTTGTCCCAAGTTATCACCATCTCCTCCTTCCCACTTCACAGTGGCCAGATATATAGCATTAATGTTCTTTACACACAACTAAAAGGAAAACTCACATATCTGATTCAATGTAATACAACATTTAACTGAGACCATCTAATCAGCACATTGCATGTATACCAGCACACACATACCAGAGCACTGCTAGCCTTTTATCTGCAGCTGTAGCATCTGGTGCCAAGTAATTCTTCAATTTCATAGTGTATCTACAAGCAAAGACATCACGTAAACAAAAACTAAAGCACTACATTAGCTTTTTTTTTTTTTTTTTTTTTTTAAATCACCATCACACACATAGAAGTTCTTATACATTTCTAGATTGGAAGGTTTTCCATTTCAAGAATTTTCCTCAGGTCCAAACAAAACGCTCAGGAGATAATTGGAATAATTTTGCTTTTTAGAAAGACCTCAAAAACCCCAGATGAAAGGATCTCAAACTTTGTGAAAAATGCTTTAAACTTCACAGCTGAAACGAGATGGTGAACGAACCAGTTTTACTCATGAATAATGAGAGATTTCAGAGGTTGGTGCATAGATATACAGAAGTTGGTGTGCAGATAGAGTAAAACCTAGCTTTCATTTCCTAAAATCTTTCTAAAGACTTGAGTTTTTGTACATGCTTTACAACACTTACTTGATTAATTCCACAGTTTCTGAATACATAGGGAACGGGGACTTGGATTCCTGAGCATTTTTCTCCAATGCATTCCCACACTCAATGAACGACACTACAGCATCTAGGTAGTACACAGCTTTCTCAAACCTGTCAGACTGAGGAGGAAAAAAAAATGTAAGAACAAAAAGTAGAGAGAAATACAACGAAGTTCCAGTAGGAAAGGACAGCCAAATGACAAATTCTGTAAACAACATCCAGTATAATGTTCAACTATTGGATAAATAGTGGAGATCTACTTACCAATGCATCTGCATTATGTTTTAACTTCTTTGCTTCTTGTAAATAATGATCAGCTGAGTAAGTTCTGAAACAAAAGACACAAATTCATGGACTTGGCACCACTCATATTGCATTTCATTTTATGACTTAGGTTTCCTAATTTTTGTTTTAAATTTCTCTTTGTACCTCAAGTTACAGGAGCTAAAGTGTTATTAAACTTGTCTAGTAGATTTAGTTTTCTTGTTTCAGGAAAATAAAAGGAATATTTCAAGTAAGTTGATAAAGATTTGGGTAAATTTATTGCATTTGGCTGTCAAGCAAACCAAATAATTTACCAACAAGAAGAGAGGAAAGAAAAACAAGCAATTTGAGAACAAATTAATTCAGTGCCTCCAGGCTTGGCATTAATGTGGATGTAAAATATTTTAAAACAATAGTAATAAAATAACTGAGATTCATTCAAATGTTAAGTGCTAATGTTTAGCCACCCAAGACAATCAACAGTGACTCTCATGGCTTGCTTAGTAGTGAGTATTTACAAAACTATAATTACATATTTCAATATACTAATGCAATACCTACAAGTTCAGTGAAGTTCAAATTAATTTCTCCCATCCATCCTATTTTACTAGGCTAAGAATTAAAGATACTAGAAATCAGCATTTTTAGCAGTTAATTGCCTTCAAAACACTTTATTCTTGCTCTCAAAATTTATCAGATAAAATTATATACTTGTAGGTATATACTTAGAATTATAAAATTCTGATTACAGTGAAGTTTGAATTAACTGGTAAAAGTGAAAACTGACGTCTATACAAGACAGCAAAATACCTGCATTATATATCTATGTTCTTTTCAAGACATTTTCTTTGACAGTGCACAACTGAATCGCATACAAGTCAGAAATTTCAAGAGCAGATCCTCCTCTCTGTGTTGCATGGCAGCAGCTACTGGCTGCAGAAGCATGCTTTGCTCCAGAGCAGAGGCTCACAGCTCGCTGCAGTGCCCTTGCAGGGGGACACGGGGCCATCAGCAATTCAAACATCAGAGTAAACCCTGTCTATTCCCCATCTCTCCATGCCCCACAGGGACTCGCAAGGTGAGGGCAGCTCTTCGCTGCTTGCCAAGTGAGTGACACATGGAACAGTCAGACATGGCTACAGGAACAGTGCGCTTGTGCAGAGCGTAAGGTTGTGCTTAACACCTTATGAGAGAGATGGACAACTCTCGCTCATGCAGACATGGCTGCACTCTGGGATTAAAGATCTCATGAAGAGAAAGACCCAAGTGAGGTGCGTTCTACTGCTCTCACCTGTCATCAAAAGCAAGCTTTGCTCTTCGTGACTTTGAACTCTCCGTTGATGGGGTAGACACAGGAGGACAGCTTGATGAATTGTTCAGAATCTTCTCCTGAAAGGAAAATTATTGCTAAATAACAAAGAATAGTTAAGTCTTTTTTTTTTTTTTGGTTTTCAGAAAAAGTATTTGATGCATAAGTTTCTCCTTGACATCACCCATCACACGCAGTAAGGTCAGTTCTGCAGCTCCTGAGCTGTCATTCCCTGCAGACAACACTGTAGCCTCCCGAAGCCTTCCACTTCGGTAGCATTCTTGATGCACGCTAGCAGTAAGAGCTACCTGTTGCTTTAACTCTCTCTCAAATCAGCTGTCCTTCCTGGTCATTTTTAGACTCTGCTTTGGAAAGTTTTGTAGACTGCAGATGCCACTAGCGAGGTCTGCAGTTGATGAAACAGCTGCAAAGGGCGATCCTGTCCTGCCCCACATGCTTGGGACCTTTCCTCCAGAGCACCCAGAGCAAGATGACACTGACCCCTTCAGTACTCTTTGCAGTCACAAAGACAAAGGAGAAATCCATCCAAGTTACACAGATTATGCTCCAACTACTGGCTATACAATAGAAAATGTTTATCTTAGGTGTTTGATAACACACTTCAAACTGTCAGGTGTCCTCCTAGGCTAACTTCTGTCCAGTAATACATGTTCACATACTGATGAAAAGGCACAAAGGCGCAGCATTACCAATTAGTGACCTAAGAACACCAGCCCTATAATATTTTTAAATCCATCATCTAAATATCTTCCTAAGGTATATTTCTCAAAAAAGTTTTCCGTATCATCTTTATAACAGTGTTTTCTCCCCTCCACCCACAAAGAACTCCCCAGGATCCCAAGCCGGCATCTTTCTGAGGTTCCTGGTCCCAGCATGTCACACTTGGCTGGTTCACGTAAGCATTCGGTAGGGTTAAGCATTAATATTCCACAAGCTCCAAATGTATTGACTTCTATGTACTTACTCACTAGGACATGAAGAAACATACACCAAAAACTAATCACACTTCAACTTGAACTGCAAATTATTGTTTAGATCACACTGAGCACCTTAAACTGCAAATCAAAAAAGAACAAGTATAAAGCATTTACAGAATAAACCTTTTACCTTGGCTTCTTTAGCACTGCTTGAACCCTTCCCCTCTGTCTTCTTTTGTTTAGAAGAGGAGCTGCTTTTACTACCAGTGCTACTCTCCTTATTAACATTGCTGCTAGACTTCAAGGATGACGACTGACTGATCGTCCTCTTCCGGGACCCGTGTTCTTGCTTGGCATCTTTCTGAAGGACCGGGGCAGCAGGAGAAGGCAGTAAATCCTTTTCTTTAACAACACTTGGCTTTGAAGACCTGGACAAAATGAATATATATTTTTTTTAAATACACCAAAATAATAAGCAAGGTTTTGTCAGACCCTGCAGATCAGATTTGGAGGAAGAGAAAAATAACCATTGCAGTCTTAATGACTACATTTTTACAAAGCCAGATTAATTTTATTTGTTCTGACCTCAAAACACAGTAGAGCATTTTTAACCATAAACCACATGCCTATAAAAAGTTCTTTTAATAATTAAAAAAAAAAGCCACAACACTAAAGAGAGCATAAGAAACTAAGGCCAATGTTAACACCATCCTGACTATTGCAGACTCGTCAGCCTGACAGCTCTGAAGAAAGCTGGTGCAGATAAGTGTTCTCTGGAACCCAGGGAATTGGAAAACTGCCTCAACAGCCTTCTAGTACACTCTTCCTGTGACTGCTGCGTTTGCTATTGCTGGCTTCCCACCTGAGGACAGAGTGTTTTTCAGACAAATGCACTCAACCAATCAAGCAAATATCAGGAAAAAGAAAAATCAGAAACAAGCTAGAAAGCCTTCCGTTTGTTTTACATCTATTTTCTGAACTGCAAAACTGAACTCTGCGGGTGGGGAGCTGGACATCCACACTGAGCCCCCAACACTGAAAGCATAGCCAAGACTCCTGAAGATACTCACTCCCTACTGCTGGAAGTCTTGTGCCCTGATGAAGCTTTTTCTTCCAGTTTCGTTTTCTTGCTTTCACTGGCTCGGCTTTCATCGTCGTTCTGAATAAAACAAGCAAGAAATACATAAAGGCAAACTCTTACAGCTTCACTGAGCAGGGTCATGTTTAACATTTAACAGAAGTAATTTGGCAGGCTTTTGCAGTGCAGAGAATAACACCCTTCCACACCACAAAAACATTCCCCAAAGCACCTAGTCCATACAGATACTTCTTCAACAGACCCTGATCTCCGAACATAAAGAAGAACTAGGCATGGCTTATAAACTGCCAACCAGCCTCAGAGCGGGGGCAAGCTGGTTGCTCATATTAAAACTACCACTATCGGATACCAAAAAAAAATTAGCCCAAGGCTTCAGTATGAAATCAGGAGACAAATTTTATGTTGGGAAGCCCCACAGCACTAGGGTCTTATGAAGCTGGGGGAGGTTAAAAAAAAAAAAAAAACCTGCAAGGCTAAAAAGATAAGTTCAGAAAAGACCAGATTGTCAACACAAATTTCAGTCTAAAGTCAAAGCGTTTTGAAGGAGAATGTCTACACCAATTCCAAAATGCACCAGAAGCAGAAATACAATAAATTAAATGGAAAAATAGGGCCTCATACTATAAGTCATCTGGTAACATAGTCCAGATTCAAAACCAAAATTCACGCCATAAGTTATCTGGTAGCATAACCCAGACTCAAAACCAGAAGGTTTCACTTTTGTTACACTGATGCTACAGCCCTAGCCCCATTTCTGCCCCAACTCTTCTTCTGTCGCGCTCTCGTGCGAGCGCCTGATGCGTGGCCTCAGGACCTGATCCCACTGGAATCTGAGCTCTTTTTGGCCAGGTAAGATTCCAGCTGGCTCCACTCCCCCAGCTGGCTTGCACTGCAACAGGGACTAGTGCCAGAGCACGTGAAGGCAGGACAGGGTTTGAGTGCAGGATTTGAGCTGCCCTCCCAGGGCTGCAGGAGCTGCACGGCCTCAGCCGCAGGGCCAGCACCGCCACGGGCTCAGCCCTTCCCTTCTCCTCTTCCCTCCAAAGAAAACCCCACTCATCCCTCCCATAACAGCACAGGAATGATCATTCTGGTCTACATGAAACAGCTCATCTGAAACATCTCCCACACTGCTCAGGGAAGTCGCTGCGCTGAGGCATGATCTGGGTTCCTGGGCAAACACAATCCACTCCAGCTGCAATTCACTAGTGGGACTGAGATAATGCACTTCGTTTTTTTTTTTCCCCACTATAAATCTGTTCACCTGTTTGTGTTTCCTTTTGCCTTTTGTAGAGTTTTTGTCAGATGGCTGCTTCTGAGATTCTCTTGTGTGCTTCTCCGGCACGTTTTTCTTTTCCGCTTTGGGTGCGTCAGCATCCTTGTAAGGCTTCCCTGGTATTCTGGATAAGAGGCTCAGGTCAATCTTCACAATAAGTGGGTACCTTTCATCAGGATCACTGAGTGGTGAAAGAAGTTCTTTCTCTTCCATAGGAGAGAACATTCTTTGCCGAAAAAAGCTGTCATCCTCCTCCATGGAAGATTTAACAGGAGTCCTATTGCTCTCAGAGTATTTGGGTGTTTGTGATGAAGGAGGCAGGCTCTCATTTTCATCTGAATCAGAGGATGAGGTATCTGTTTCTATGAATTCCCTGGATTTCTGGGCAGATTTGCTTGAAGCCTTATATTTCTTTTTCTCTATCGTAGGCCGAGGGGAAGATTTAGGCTCTTTCTTTATATTAGGTTTTCTGGAACCTTTCGTGGCTGCCTTATGCCTATTTGAAGGTATATTTGTTGCCATGTCTACCGGAGTTTCACTTTCTATTTTGAGACCCCCTCTAGGCTCTTCAACAGATGTCTTTTCTGCCTTCTTGGGCTGCTTTTTACCTACAGTCCTCCTCTGTGTTGAGCTGTCACTCTGGGCAGGTGATTTCTGCCTGCCACGACTGCTCTCTGAGCCCTTCTGGGTGGGTTTGGAATCTCGCCCAGGCATAGAAGAAATCGAATCCTTGGATCCGCTTTGATCAGTATATCCGCTTCCTGCCCCCTGGTCCCGTCCCTCTTTTTTGTAGCCTTGGGAGGATGGAATATTGCTGTCCACGGAAGAAGCTGGTGACACTTTATGTGGATTAACTTTGTTCAACCAGTTATCCAGTTGCCACTTGTTTGTTGGCGGTGGCTCTGGCTGAAATCAAGGAAGAAAAAGCAGCATTAGATACAAATATTCTGCACTTCTTTTCCCCAGGAGAGCTGTATGTGCTGCATGGCGAAGCAAGAGGCACACCAAAACACTTGAGAGCAACAGTGAATGAAATGCAGCTTGCTGAACATAACCTATGAACAACAGCTCTCACTTTCTTCATCTCAAACCCTACCTCAGGGGACGCGCTCTGTGATGGTTCATTAGCTTCACTGTCACTGGAGCTGCTTTCACTTTCGGAGTCAGATCCTGAACTGCTTTCAGATCCACTATGGCTGCTCGAGTCATCCCTAGAATTATCTGCTCCTTCACTGTTATGCTGTGAAGGTTCAGAATTACTGAAAACAAAAATAAAGAAAAATAAACACTATGCAAGGCACAAATACACTGCCAGTAGCAGAAATAAAATTAATATTGTAATTAACATGAGAAAATTCAACATAATGAAACACAGTGACTACCTGGAAACAAGTGCGTGCCTTTCTGCTTTCCCTCCCCTTCCCCAGACAACTAGTATAATTTTTAGGGAACATGCTATTTAATCAATGATTATATTTTAATCCTCTCTTGTTTTAAACACAAGACAAACATGCACTTTAGCAATGAGATCAAGCTGGAAGTGCTGACTGAACATCATCCCTTTGTTTTCTGGGCTGCAACCCACCAGGAGCGCCTACCTTCCAGGTGTGCTCCTTGGCACCGTCTTATCACAGTCCTGTAATTAAGAGAAAAATGATGAAGCTTCTAGAAGTTATTTTAGAACTGCATATACCGTTAAGTTGAAAACTGTCAATCTTGAGCTTATAAATTTTAAAATATTTAGCTGCAATAGCACCTTAACTCAGTACTTGGCAGCCACATACAAATGTCTTTCTTGCGCAGAAAGAAAAACAAATCAGTTCAGCCTGAGTTCTCACCACAGATTTGCTATTTTCTGAGTTCTATATTGTATTCTAACTAGAACTCTCACCAGAGCTGTAAGAGTTCCCATTCCCTCTGTTCAACATCACGTTTCCAACTTAAATTAGTTCGATTTTGAGTTTAGGCAATTGAAAATTCTGCAATCTGCTTCCTGAGATGCCCAGGATACTATTGCTTAACCAGCTAAATACACTACCTCTTTAGATTGTCTAGATACAAATGTATTGTTTCTACAATGTAGATAATTACAAACACGATACAAACAAAATGATAATTACAAACTACATTTTGGAATACCTGAAAGTTCATCTAAACCACGGTTATCTGATTCTAATTTTTGGAGCTTTGCTCCTCAGTTTTGAGCACTGCTGAGGTACTCATCAGTGAATATATTCACTTTGTTTTTCTGAAATGTTGATATTTAAGGAACATACCTGCTCTCCATCGCTGTCTTCACTACTGCTAAGTTTTAAGTCATCTTTCAACATACTAAGTAAAAGGGAAAAAGTGAGACAAGTTTTTCCACTCGCTTTAATTACTTTCAAAGTATTCATCTATATTCCAACATGCTACTGTTTACAGTACTGAGTAGGCTGCGTGGGCGAAACCCATAGGAGACCATTCTGAAATGCTTAACATGTAAGAATGGTGAATTAAGTCATCCTTTAGAGAAGGATAAAGATTTTAATATTTTAATTCATTAGTTTATCTGTTAAATATAGCAAGGAAATTTGACACATTCTATTAATGCAGGAGGAGATAAACACACCTATGTTCACCTTCTTGCACACAATGGCCAAGAACACTGTTTTCAACAGAATTAAGGTAGGTAACACTAGTGGCTAATACTGTTTCCTGTCTTGTGAGACCAGTAGTACTACTGGAATTTGTAATTTTCCCATTATTTGAAATCATAATTAATCTATTATTTATACTATTAATACATACATAACACTTTCACAATGCTGAAAATGTATGAATGCACAGAAAGCATGTAGCATGATATGGGGCCTTTGTGCTTATCAAAAACCACCTTTGATTACAAAAATAAAACATCTTACTCTGTCTGGTTCGATTCACATCTGGAGAAAGAAAATGAGAAAGGATTAAAAGTCTAACGCATCTGAGTAGATGTCTCACAGTATGGCTGTTCTACTGAAAATCTGAAGAGAAACACTGACTTGGGGTCTAAGTCCCACTGTATTTTTCATGGCTATCCCCTTCCAAAAGACACTTAAAAGAAAAAGCTTTTCACACCAAGCACAACTGCTTCTTCCTACACACCCTAATTCAGTGACTATCCCATACTATGTCTTGCTCTCAGGTGTTCTCACACTATCCAGCTATAGAAATAGCACAGTTTCTCCTGCTGTGACAAAAGCAAAACCAAAATGGTGAACTGTTTCTATCACTTATTGAACTGGCTGTATATAAGCATCTTCTTAAAAAGCATATTTTTAGGAAACTGCCTGCCAACAATATTTTAAGTTTTGTTTTTGCTGCTGTTTCTTTTCCTACCTCATTGGCCGTGTGCTTTTGTAACATGTCCACCAAGGAGCAGACCTAATTTCATTCTGCATTATACCCAAGTGTTCAACTTAGAACTGTTAGTTCTCTGAATCTAAAACCACTTCCATTAAACATACAACCAGGTGTGAAAATGTCACTGCCATCAACATGCTTGTTTGGTAACACTCTTTGAACAGCGTGCTGGATTTGCAGGAACGAGAATGACAGCAGGCTACAGTCACTGAGGGACTTCCCATTATATTTTTTCCTGGCAATTGCAAAACAGAGGTGTAACACTGTTTGCGTACTTTAATAAAAATAATTGTCACAGCCACATACAAATTTAACCAGATCTCTGCAAGTGTAGTTTGCTATCTCCTCAGCATGAAAACACTTCTCATCCTCCCTCTCCGCCAGCGGCTCTGAGCTGCTCGGGGCTGCCAGCTCCCGGCCCCGTCCTCCCGCTCCGCTGCGTCGAGGCAGCTCCCAAGGCAATTCCTCGGCACAAGCCCCGCGTGCCCATCCCGGGAACTAACTGCCAGGAAAACAGAGCAACCAAAATAGGGCACAGTCTGCTGGCTTCTTGCACCAACATGCCACAGCTACCGCCCCACAGAACTCCTGCTTAAAGAACGTGATCCTGAAGTGTGTTAAAGGAGTCTGTGCAGGAACTGATGCATTCTAGCAACAGGGGAAACAGCTATTTTCCAAATCTCTTTTTTTATATTTTTATATATATAAAATATGTGTGAAGATTTTATACATATGTGTTTATGTATATATGTGTGCGTGTATGTTTATATACATATGTGTATCTGCACACACACACACACAGATAACACTTCTCAACTACTGAATTGTTTCTCAAGAGCCACTTACGATTTGGATTGATGACCATTGGATGCTTTTGATGAAGGATTGTATCTTTCTAGATGGAAAAAACAGAAGAGAAATACACAGTTTAAGACTCAGCCAGGAAAATGTGCCAATTCCAAAGCTGCCAAAGGTAAACAGCCCCAGCTAAACAGAAAGGAGAATGGCTGAATAAATAGGAGAAGCCAATAACTAGCTGCAATCAGGTACCACCTCTCACATGTTGAACAAGTGAGTGGAGGCAGCAACAAAATGCTCAACACAAGCAGCAAGATAATCAAGAAGGGAATATAAACCTACAAATTTGTTTAAATCATAGCTGTCAAAATTAATACATGCAGAATTTATTTTGAATGGTGTGAACAGTTGTTTTGCTCCTATCAGGATTAACCTCTTCCCTCCCCCAGGCAGGATACGGGACAGAAATCAGCATGTCAAGTTCTGACGTGTTTCAGCATCCCCACATGGTTTTACAGTGGATGAGCAATCTTTAAAGCCACAGAGCAAACTCATAAACCAATTCTGAAACAGAAATATATAACAGTATCTTGTTTTCATTTTATCTTTTTCTTCCTACCCTTCCCCCTTTTCTTCTTATTATTTTAACTTCCAATAGATTGACAAACATACTACAACAGAAACCATTACTAAGGCTATCAAAAGTTCCCCAGGATACTCAAACAGGAGTTTCTGCATTTTGATTAACTTTGCCTCTTTTTAGGCACCTAAAAATCCATAGTTCCTATAACATAAGTCTATGATTTAGTATTATGGAATTAAGCTTTAATTTGTTTCCTTAATTCCCTACTGTATTAGGTGTTTACAGTAAGCTACTTGTGAATATCTAAAAATAAACCATTCTGCTTTTACTATTTAATCTGTTTAATCACTTAGAGAAGGAATAGAAAGACTTATGGAAAGCAACTGCACAAAACTATTTCAGTTTCACCAGGTATACTACCAGCATTATTATTTCCAATAAGAATCAAAATAAAGGTAGAATAAGAGAGGAATAAGAATTTTTTTGTCCAAAATTTGGAAATGCATTCCAGGCCCAGAAACATAAGCATATTACTATCCTAACTCTTCAGCAGAACTTTCTTTTGACTTTATATCCCCAAAGTGAACATGACCAAGATAGAGAAGAAAATGCAGTGTGATTTTTTTTATTAGAATGTGCACATGTGCAGTGTTTCCTACATGTCCCCAAGCTGGAATTCTTCCCCCGCCTCCCCTTTCAAATAAGCTGTAGGGTTCTTTTGTTGGGTCATTTTTTTCTAAAATTCAGCTCTTTTCCATCAGATTAACCAAGGAGACATTATTTCAATAATTAGAGAATATTACAAGTTAAAGCTGAATATTTTTTTTAGAAGACAGTACAACCTTGCAACTTGGTCATAGCTTTGAGGATCCCAACACAAAACACAACAGAAAACAAAATAATTGTTTTATAGGTTAAAACTTGAGGAGGTAGGGCAAAATCTTAAAACTTAGACTTTATCCCTGTGACCAATCTGGAAAATTTCATTCTCTGAAAGGCCTAATATCCCAAAGGATATTAAGAACAATGAATCACAACAAAAACATTCAACGTTTTAAAAGAAGTTTAATATACTCACTCTGTTCTCCAGTGCCAAAACTGGACTGTTGAGAGTCCTAAGGGGAAAAAAAAGATGACAGAAGTTTTTTTCAAAGGGGATCTCAGCACTTCAAAAATCATGCTGCAATCAAGCTATTTTTTTCCACTTAAAGGATGGCACCTAACATCAAAAACAAAGAAAATAAAACAAAACCCAATAAAAGACATATTCTTATTTGGGCCCCAACTCCTTTTACCAACCACAAAGGTACATCAGGGGTGCAGTAGCTTTCCGAAGGCTTGACATTCCTCTGTCCTTGTTCTGCTGTTGCAAGAAAGGCCACGTGTAGCTGTATTTCATGACACCTGAAATTCAAAAATCCCTGTGCAACTTCTATGAGTCCTACCTTTATGCACGCTCAGCACAGAGAGAAGCTGTTCAGCATGGGTTTTTCCCCATGATTTTCCTTATGCACAGAAAATCTTTCTTGGCAGTTTTTGTGTGTTTTCATTTAATTTCTTTTTTTTGCATTTATTTTTCTCATACCTGTACCATATTTTGGTGGACAAGCAGCTAGTATAGTGAGAAGTTATTTTTAGGAAAAAGAAAAAAAGAAAAGAAAAAAGAAAAATCTCAGGTACGAGAGAGACATGAGCACATAAGAGGCAATGAAACTTAAAATCCTTGCAAATTTTAGGATTTTGGTATTCTAGTTCTAAGAAAACCTGTTCTGTCTTCCAAATATAGTACAATATTATGTTTGTTTAAAATGTAAAATATTGTTTTAACAAACAAAAAAGCAGCAGCAATTACCAGAAGCTGCCTTCTAAGCTAGAACACCATATTTCAATAGCACCTTCCTGTCTGGCCTCATTTCAAAATGAAGAAAAATGCTGACTCTATAAATAAAAAATAAAAATACTCAAGTCAACTCACAAAGTTTTATACACATTTTACTCATACATTTTGCCAATAGCAAACCAGAACAATAATTCAACAAGTTGTAGGTTTTTTAGTATGCAGCTCTCAAAACAGCCAAATCGGTGAAGTGCAGCAATTCTATATATAATTTGCAATTTTTTTTAAAACACATGAAAGCTTTGCAGAGTAGAGCACGCTTAGATATTTTAAATTTCCTCTAACTTTTTATTTCCAAATAGAAAGCCATTGAAAGAGTGTGCTCCAGAAAGCAGGCTACACCACTACTTTTAAAAACACAATTTACCAGGAACTTTCATTTGAAGGTGTTTCAAATGCCTCCGATCTTTACAACTCAAACAGAAGGGGCAATAAAAATGAAATTAGCCCAGGTTTAAAATGCAAAGCCAAGATGCGGTTGGCAGAAAGCTGCCGTGTGACTTTACAGAAAGCAGCAACACTCGGCAGTTAAAGTTCCCCTGATTTTTATCTTGTACATGGATACTGGGAATGCAAGCGCGATCCCACGATCTCCTCCTTCCTCAGTCACCTCAGGCCGACAGGAGGGACGAGGGGAAGCACCAAGGGCCCCGAGTGCCCCATGTGGAGCTGGCGGCCGCCCTCGCTCCGCGCCAGCCCCGCAGCCGCTTCGGCTCCTTCCTGTTTCAAGGGCACAGGCCGCTTCCTCGGTGTCTGCACTTTAATGACGTGTTTGTTTAAACATGCAACTTTTTCCTAAAACTTAGCCATCTGTTTTATCTTCGAGTACATATTTCTTTAAGAAACTCAGTTTAAAAAAAAAAAAAAAAGAGTATATTTTCAGCTCCAAAGACATTTACAGTGGTATCTTTTGGAGGACGAGTTCAGAAAGAAGAAATTAAAAACAACTTAAAGGAAGGAAATCCTTTTAAGCTAACAATACCAGACAGGGAGGCTGTGCAGTTCGGACACTTGAACAGGAAGCGCAAGCGCAGCCTGCAGTGACAACAGCACTGCCCGGAGCGGAGCCGGCAGCTGGGCGCACGATCCAGCTCACAGCAAACAGAACCCATTTCTATTGATGTCTCATCGTTATTTCTGAGGTAAAAGTTCCTGTATCGGTAACTCTGGAGCAGCAGCCCTCACTCCTGGCCTTCCCTGCAGCTTCGTCATGGGGCAGGGCCCGACCACAGTGCGCCGGGGTGCCCGGAGAGCTGCACAGCGAGGAGGTGACAACCTGCCCGTGCCCACAGCAACTCCCACCCGCTAAGAAACTGCTGCCTTTTCAACTGCATTTTATAGGCACACTGGTATTTTTACTCTAAAGTTTTTGACCATGAGTCCGTGGCTTAACAAACAAACAAAAATATATATAGGACAAAGTTATAGAGTGCGAGGTAGTTGGATAATATTTTTACCAAGACGCAGGAATCTGAGTTTTCTTCACGGAATCCATAATACTTTCCCCTGACCTATTTCCACGCAGTTTAATCTTCTGATTCAAAGAGAACCTGATAATAAAAACTGGATATATTTGTAGTAATGCTGAGAGGTCCCAACCAGGAATTTGGGGCTCTCCTTGCTGTTCACTACCTACACCTAGTGAGAGTGATCTTATCTCAAGCAATCTCATAAATAAAATCAACTAGTCCACCAAACAGAGCTGAATGTGCACAGGCAAAGCGCAGCAAACTTTTGCACACAAGAAAAACACTGTGAAGCTTTGCAGGACACTCTTTGTAAGCAGAATGCTGTACTAAAGCCCAGCTTTCCTAGAGCAGTACTGCTTGATTAAGGCAAGCTCCAGTGCTGTTTTGTTTGCTGCATTCTGCACCGGTTCCAGGCTAAACAAGCCCATGGCTCACTAACTTGCTGGAATCCTGAGAAGATCCTGCTGCCAAGAACGACAGAGGGGAGAAGGCAGAGGAAATTATAGGCTTTGGAGGTGGAGAGAGGATTTGACAGAGTTCCATGGCTAAGATGTGCAGCCACAGAATAAAAAAGCTGGCAAAAAATCAAAAGACTCAGAGCAGCCATAAATGGAATTTTTTTGCAAGCTGGGTGAAGAAATGCTATCCAGGTTGGTAGGTTCAAAAAACCACAACCTCCCTTTTTCCTTCATACATCAACAAGACCATAGGATCTTATTTAGCTTCCCTCCACATTTCTGCACACCTTCCAGCCCAAATTAAGCCAAATGGACAAAGAATCTAGTAGTCCATAGCAATCTCACAGGGTGCTTGCAGTGTAAAGGGAAAGCACCTCCCCAAGGGTTCAGGAGCAAGTAAAGCAGTGAAGTAAGTATCTTCACTGATGAAGAAACATTTGGGCTTTGTTTCTTTACAAAAAGAAGAAAAAAAAAAAGTTTTGTTTTTCTTCCTAACTTTATATAACACAGCAAAGAAACCTTGAATGAAAGGAACTTATGCAAGGTAAATATGTATTAAGCTCACAATTATATTGTTAAGATTATGATTTAAGTCCAGACAATCAGGCTTGTTTCTAGATTTGCCTTCAAAAGCAGATCTGAGGACGGTGCCATACGCACTGCAGTTCCAGGTCACTGGTGAGAAGCGAGACGCACCGAGACGAGCACAGCTCGGCAGGCGATGCCAGCGGGACAGAGCCCAGCCCTGGGGCACGCAGGCAAATGTCAGGACCTGAACCACATCACTTGTCAGCAGCCGGGGGAGTTTGGTGGATGCGCACGTAGTGCACTTGGTTTCTGGGACCTTTGGCCAAGAGGTAATCAGAAGATGCAGCTGGAGCCTTTGAGAAAGCTGTATTAACAAACTGCTCACCTAGGTAAATCACCTGGATTAAACGTAAATCTCTTCCCACTCTGCTGCGAACTATTACCAGAGCTCACATGTAAATATTCTCTTATAACTAACTGTAACAAATGCTGAAAACAAAAACTCAGTCCTGTCAAACTAGTTATAAACAGTATTCAATACTTCATGTGTTAGAGCTTCTTTACACTGACTTTCAAATACAAATAAAATCAAAAACATCCTATCATTGAAAGAGAAGGCTAAAACGGTGATGTTGAACCATTCACATGACAAGACCACCTGTCAGACAGATTATATAAGAAAGCTCAATGAGAAAAGCTTCTTAAAACACTTCAGATTATTCTGTTTTGGGGAGCAATTTGGATCAACTAGGAAACACACAGAGCAATGCTCTGCAGCTAGGAAAAGGGGAGCCTGCTGGATTGTGACAATCACTTTTTAAAAAAAAAAAAAAGAAAAAAAAAAAAAAGATAAACGGCACCGTTTTTTTTTGTGATCATGTTTGCTGAGCTTCCAACAGCCTGAAATTGTGTCAGAGTGTCCCAGTACATTTTAGAGAAGTGCTGACTTTGTAAAAAGATCATACTGCAAAGTTAAATCTTTTATTGGTAATCAGTAGGTACAGGAAACAAACCATGAATTCTTGAACGAGTCAGCCAGCTCAAACTGCACTGTATTTGCTAAAGTTGCAACCCACAGCTATCTACCCTGCCTGCCCAACAGCTCCCAGATACCACAGGCTGCAGAGCTGCATTTTAAGGCAAAGCCACCAGTTCTGGTTTGTCTTAAAACACTGTGCTGTAAGCTGTAGTTGCAAAAGGGCTAGGACATTTGTGCAATAGTGGGCAATCCTTGACGATCAACTATTACATGTTAAGTTATCACTATTTCTCAGTCAAGGACTCAATAGATGCAACTCCACAGTGACAGCTTTATTTGCCAAGTAACACCATGGCACCTCCAATCACGACAGTGTAATTACTTAATCTAACCTAGAACAATGTCCATTTAGATGCAGTCTCTGCTTCACTCCTGCACATCTTTCCTTGGAAAAACGAATCGATACAATCTAAGATAAATGTCTGCGCTTCAACTCTGTATCGTAACTTCATGAACTGCATTTCTCAGAAGTTTAATCTTCCCTACTAAGTTTGCTCATTATTTACTTTGGATCCAAGCTGAATTCTATGCGTTACCAATAAATATTGGATAAAATTTACATAAGCTTATTTAAAAATGTAATTTAAAATGTCATTTTAAAAACTGACGTACAACTATGTGCAGTGAATTGATGTATGTATTTGAAAATAAAAATATATTGTTTGACACTAATAATTTGGACTTGAATGCCCAGTTTATTCTGGCAGTTTTGCCTCTCAACAGGATACAGTGAACACGGTATCTGCCTCCTGGTCATATTCACCAAAACTCATTTTTCACTCCAGCCTGCAATCAGTCTTTTCAGAAATAAGCTCTTATGAATGATACCAGGTCTGATGTAACTGAAAATTTCTCTTAAAACTTGTTCTCTTTTGCATGTAGGTAACAATATTCTTCCAGGGAAAGAAAAAAGTATATATAAATAAATTAATTAAAACCAGTTTGTTCTCTTTAAAAATAGCTGCTCTCGGGTGGCAGGCAGGCCCCCTCACACCTCCCGAGGCCTGAAGCCAAGTCATTCACATCCTCCGTGCAAGCTGGGACGGGCGCCGCGGCCCACAGCGGCCTGGCTCTGTTTGCTGCATGTCTTTACCACTCCCCCTGAAACATTTTTAATGCAAATTGGCAGCCCTTGCAGAGGGGGAAATCTGCTGTGAAGCCACCTGGAAGACGTATCTCCTGCTCCTCATGGAGAAGATTTTAGGCTGCAGTTCCACAGGCAGCTGGGCTGCTGCAACAGTTCTCTGCTCACCCCCCTCCTTGTGTCAGCCCTTGCAATCATGAGACCCTTCTACAAGTTATGCAAACCACTAACCTGGCAGGAAAAAGTACTTCATTTCCCCATGACTTAATCCTTTTTTAACTCTTCATTTTAGTGAGCCAGAAGAGCTTGGAGCTGCTCCCGAGGGATGGGAGCACATAACTGGGAGGAGGAGGGCAGAAATGAGAACCGCACTTTCCTCAGCAACGGTGGCTCAGGCAGCAATCCTGACACATACCGCAGCCCATCACCATCAGCAAGAAGTGACTTGTTTCTTTTTAGAATTAATGGCTTAAAAAATTCAGTAGTTATTAAGAATATGGAAAGTTAGAAAGAGATCTTTCAAGACAAATGATCTGAGAGAACTTCTGCAGCTGAACATCTCTCTCTTTTAATAGATTTAATAGAACTACTCATGGACATCAAAATTATGAGAAAATTCACTTTGCACAAAAGTGTATTTTAAATTTTATACCACTCACAAGCCAGGCTCCATTACTTTGTAAGGTGGAGGCAAATGCAACACTTTCTTGCTTCTACCAAAATTGGCACAGAGCATTTCACCACCAGGGAAAACATCTCAGTGGCACTTTCAAATCAGAAATACTCTGAAGGTATTAATTATGAAAAAAAGCTTAAAAGGAAAGATCTACTGTACATGCCTTTGCAGATGGCTGTGTGTAAATCAGAGAGATAGAGGAAAAACAACTACATCTTCAAAAGGCTACTGCTGACAAATTATGTTGTAAAGCAAGATAAAGGAATGCAAATCACTGAAATAAATGCATAACTACCCCAAATTAAATTTTAAAAATCTTCCAAAATCCTGATCTTTAATAGCACTTACTCTTGTTCTAATAGCATTCAGTATTTAACTACGGCACTGACCTTTGTTGGAAAAGGAAATTTTGATGGTTCTGTTTTGCATGGTGTGTGAATAGCAGTCAGTGGAGGAGGCCAAGAATGGGTCATCTCCTGCAGCCAGACCAAAGAGAAAAGCAGTTAACAAAGTTAAACCAGACCAAAGATTTAAAGTTACAAACCTGATTCAAATTGTAACCCTACATCTCGAGTTTCAGCTTATTGTTCACATTTCACTAAACTTTATATTCAAATTTTAATTTCCCAAGTGTATAAAATATTTTGCACATGAACCTAAGTCTTAAATTGTTATCCACAAAAACAAATAGCTAAGATGCAGTAACAAAGGGAGCAGACAGAAAGGCCTAAAATTGATAAAACTGGTTGGCCTGAACATGAACTGCAGAAGAAGTCAGAGAGGATGAAAAGAGCATGTAGGATAAGGGGATAGAAAGAGGGCTATTTCTTTCCTTCCTGTGGAAAGGGAAGCCCGCAGCGTTTGGGAAATAGCAGAAATCAAACGCCTTCTGAATTGCTCGCTGCAGATAACTTTGCAATTCTTATCTTGCACAGATATGAATCTGCTGCTTCTTTCACAAGGAAAGACATAGGAGCAGGTGATCATATGAGGGGCCACAAGACTAGAGAAAATAACCGAGGTAGAAAGTTATCACCACCCAAAAAGGTTATTAGATCATCAGAACTCTGCTGTGGTGGAAGAAATGGCTCGTTCCAGGTGGTAAAAGGGAAGCAGCTTAAAGCGAAGGAACGTGACGGGGTGCCCAGGAAATGACGTGCCCAGCAATGCAAGGAGCAGCTCACAAACAGGCCTGTGTCTGGTGGACTTTTCCCTAGTCCACCTCCCTTAGGAGAGCAATAAAAGAAGCCTCGAATGCCCTGCAGTGGAGGCAATTTAAAGAGGCAATCTTCCTCGGCAGAGCACTTCCCACCTCCCAAGCAGTGCTGGTATTTTCAACAAATACGTTATGAACAAAAGTACAGAGAACTTACTTTTAGAATTTCATCCACACAACTCACATCACCAGATGCTGATGCCTACAAACCAAAACTCAGGATTAATGTCTCTTAAAGCAAATCTTCTTTAAAAGATCCCAGGGGTTAAAAGCAGTTACAAACAAATTGCAGTACTTATCGTGATTCATGCAGGCTCCGTACTGATATAAACAGACCTTGCTAATTCTTTTCAGCAACATTAGCTCTAATAGCAGATAAATCCATATTTTTTATGGCGTGAGTCACATTGAGTTATGAAAAGCAAATATATCAGATACATAAAACTGCCACAATAACCTCTTCCACTCACTTGACAGTTAAAGTAAAAGCAATCCTAGGCAGTCAGTGTTATTAAGAATTTCTGGAGAGGGGAAGGAGAATCATAACTTTCTGTCAGTTCCTGGAAGAAGCCACTGTTTGTCCTCAGAATTCAAATGCGTGACAGTAAACACAGAGTAATGACATAGGCAGTATTAAGAAGCAAAACATACATTACAGCTTATAACTAGAGAAAGCAATAGTTATGAAACTACGAATTTCCTATACCCCTGACCACTAAAAGCAGGAAGGAAGCAAAGTTACTGTACCTTTCACTGTGTCTGCATCAGCATGTCAAGG
Organism: Tinamus guttatus; assembly: GCF_059628265.1. Lineage (NCBI taxonomy): Eukaryota > Metazoa > Chordata > Aves > Tinamiformes > Tinamidae > Tinamus > Tinamus guttatus. Next base: position 861,438 of record NW_028289244.1, on the reverse strand, counting down.
CTTTATGAATGTGGAAATAAGTTATTGCTGATTTTCCTTACAGTTTTTCTGGATCTTATTTGCTCTTTTTTGAAGTTCAAGGAACAGCCTTTCTCTGGCCTCCACTATTCAAGCAGCTAACGGGAGATGCAGTGACATTATTTTTCATTAAGAAGGCGCACTGCCTCCAAGCAAACAGTAGTTCAGTCCATGCCCTGCTGACTCAAGAACTGCCAAACTACTGAAAGTTGTTAAACCAATGTGGTTTTGCATCCAACATACACAATCAAAAAAAAAAAAAAAAAAAGCACCTGATCCCCATTCAGTTTGGTTGCTTTGGGTTTGGCTATCACTAGGTGAAGGCATCCTCGTGTATAGTAATCATTACACACTGCTAAAGAAATTGATACATGCAGACAAAGCACCACGAGGCTAACAAACCGTGGCCCACAGTAAAGACTAGATATGCAGGTGGCTTGTCATCTTCGTGGATATCCTACTAGTCTAGTTAGAAGTTAGTGAACAAGTACTTTAGAAAAACTAGCATCTCTAAGCTAAAATTAACTTTCCTTAATAAAAATCATGGCATCCATGTGGAAGAAGCAGAAGGAAAAAATAAATAAATGTACATTTGTACATTTCCTATGCAAAACACAGGTTTTCCTGCTGAAGTTGAAGATACGTTACTTTAACAAGAAGCAGCCTATTCACTAAAAACTATTTTTTGGTTAGCCTAGGATTTTAAGTTGGAAAATTCCAGCCTGAGGGGGCTTCACTAAAAAAACAAACCAGAGCAGTAAACTGGTAGCAACTTACATCCAGTGGCTGAGAAGGTATTTTCAGCTTGGTTAGGTGTGCTTTGCTGCTGGGCTTCAGCTCATTCACGCTGCTGCTATGAGTCTGACTACTGTAGTGTTCAGAGGATAACTTTGGTTCCATGGATTCCTGCCCATCCATTGGCCTTACATAAGCAGTGGGTTTTTGTAACATTGAATTGGACTTGGACATGAGGGAAGGTGGAAAAGACTGATTAGAGTGTTGTCCACTCGAAAATGAGGGGACACGGGAGGGAGAGTCCCAGCTGGCATCAGGATCCCGGGGCGATTTTGAACGTTGATGTTCTTTGTTGTGATGATCGTTTCCATGAGATCTAGAATGGCTGGAACTCAGTGAGGAAACAGCAGATGGTTTTCCAGGGCTGGAAGAGCGGGATTTGGAGTGTTCTGATCCATGCTGGCTTTTTTTGCGGCTGCTGCTGCTACTGTACGAGTCACGGTCATGTCTCTGGCCACTACTGCTAGTGTTATTGCCATTGCCACGCTGACTGCTGTGGCCGCTCTGTAAACCCGAGGACCGTTTCTGCGATTGTGAGGAAGTGCTGGGTGCTGGTCCTACCGGAGTCCATTTGCTACTCTGATGTGAGCTGGTATTATGTCTCTGTTCACCAAAGAAACTTTGGTTTGATTTTTCATCAGCTGTTGATGGTACAGTTGGTTTGGGAAATCCAACAAGCTTCTGTAGCGATCTATCTCCTATAAGATCCGTCATTTCATCATAATTTCCAAGCATGCTCTGAATACGACTAGACAGTTTGTCTTCTTTGCTGGTCTGTGAAAATCATTTTTAAAAAGCAGATGCGAAATAGAGTTACAAAAGTCACAACTTCAGTAGACTGACCTGACACAATTATTGCAGCTGATCTGAATTCTATGTCTGAAATTATGGTTAACATCCATGTCTTTTTTGCTACTGTTTCCAATTCCTATTTTTAGTTTGTTTCTTAAGCAGTAACTTAACCCTTCCAAACATAAAGAAAAGATGCACTTCAGCCACAGCCCTCCTTAGCCTTTTCTTATGCTGACATCAAACAACCAAAAAACTACATCAGCATTTCCTGTGCTAAAAAGCTGATAACTTCACTATATTAAGCATTTCAGCATTTGAAAATGAGCTCCTACTTGGAATATTCCATTTCTGGATTTACCCAAATCTGGATTACACTGATTGTAGGTTAGAAAGTTTAGCAGCAGGCTAAAACACGCCCCCCAAAAGCTATTTGCCGTAACACAAACAGCAGTTTAAATGTTTTGAGCCAGCGTAGCAAAGGCAGAAGAAAACCAAAAAAAATTTAAGGTTTCATTGCCCCATTCCTTACTCCCTTCAAAGCAGCCCCTCCATCACAAGGATTATTTTATATCTGCTAGTAGAATAGGTTAGTAACTAACTGCCCATCCTTATTTCAATCCCTGCTTAAATACTAGCTGACAAGGGAGTTGTGTTCTAAAAAAAATCCTGTAGAAATTCATTGCATATGATTCCTGCTACAAAAACTAAAGAGTGCATGAACTCACAACTTTGTATGGTTCAGCAAAGAGGGGAGAGTTGGGTGGAAAGGCCTCTTCACCCTGTTGAATTTCTTGATTTCGCCTTTCCCTTTCTTTCATACGCAGCACATTCCGGTCTTCACGGTTCATGTTGCTGTAAATAAAACACAAGTTTTGATCACAGAAGGGAAGCGGGGAGGGATGGAAGCAAACAGGCAGCCCGCCGGAGCCGCCTGGCCAGAAAAGGAGCGCCGTTCAGAGCCCCGTTCTGACTGCGCCTCCTCAAAGCCAGCAAGGGCGACCCATTCACAAGCTCTGGCCCCTAGGACAGCCGTAACCCACAATTTACAGACAAATTTCCATTTCTGTTACTGACACTTTGACAGTTTATGCAGTGATTAAAAAAAAAAAGGAAAAAGGAAAGAAACACACAAAGCTCTCAAGCCAAATACTGTTTCAAAACATTTCACTTGCAGAATCATTAGCCTATTTCAATCCATGCAGTTCATTGGCCATTCACTTCTAAAATTACCCTTTTTTCTCCTCGCTACCCCCACCTCAAATTTTCCCCAATTTTGCTCTTATCCGCCACCCACTCAACACATGACTCCTGCTTTAAATGGGGTTTTGTTTGTGTTCTAATGCACCTCTCTTGGCACCCTTCCTCTACCATAATCCAACCTCAAGCTTTGATGTTGTTTCCAGGTCTCCCTAGCTCCCAAATGAAATTTTACTCAAAACAGTATTTCACTGAAGCTTTGGTAATAATGAATCTTTTGCCTCAGGCCATACAGTCTGACCTTCCCAAAAAACATGGATTAAGAACCTGGATGTCACCCCTCTCAACCCTGGTCTTGCTGCTTGAGTCATCAGTAGTATGTCAAATGGCAGCAATTAGAAAAAGTGACTTTTAAAAGAAATCCCCTTTGAGTTTGATAAAACTCAGATTGGGACTTGCATAAATAAGCAAAGAAGGTGATAAAACAGGCAGCTCTAACTTCATGGCAAGAGATTCATAAATTCGCCTTACTGATCTGCAGAAATATGGTAGGTGCTTCCAGCAAAGCAATAATGTCCTTCCACATGCTTTGCAGTCTGAACTGAAAAAGCCATCTGCTCGGAAAGTCATTTCTTGTTTTGAGACAACTGCCTGATTATTTTCAACATGTTTACAAAAGCATTAATTTGGAAGCTGTGCAAAAACAGCTATTCCACTCTAAACAAGACTCCAACCTATCACTCATTTTTCTAATGTAAGCCTTCTCGTCTTGAAATTAATTTAACCTTGTTTCTTATTCATTTGGCTTCGTTTTGTCTGCTAGTCTGAGTATGAAGAAATGTAAGAGGATGCCAAAATCAGAATAAACCCTCGATATAAATTTAAATATTTGATTCTTTTAAGGCAACAGATAGCTGCATTTCCCTGCAGTATTTGCATTGTAAACAAGGTACATGACTTAGCATAACCCAACTCAATGCCGATATCAAGCCTACGAGTATAAATTTTAACTTACATGTGAAAATTATGTTTTTTCCTCTCCAGTTACGCTAAAATTAGCTGAATTAACTCAAGGTGTACACTAGTTCTGCCTACTGAGAGGGGAACTCTTTCCCTGGAATCTGGCTAGCAAACCATAACAGCAAAATGTGAAATTGCTTTAGAAGCTTAAGAGCTAAAATTATTTTTCAGATAGTGCTCCCAGTTTCTTGTAAGTATGGGATTGAAACACTGACACAATCAGATTTAACTGTAGGTACTGATCAGTTAAAGCCACTTGGAACAGTCTGAGTCAATGTCTTTTTACTATTAAGGGCAAATCATTAGGCAGGGAGTAGAAGTGTGCTCACCTACCTCAATAGTTTATTCGTGTAGATATACCAACACAGCCAATTAATACAGCCATACATCTACAACCTAATAATTGTAATTAAAAATTTTTCATTAAGATTTTGTAAATAGGGGATTGAATATTAACCAAGAGATCTCTATTAGCTTTTACAGAGTTAGGCATCATCTTCCAAAACGTTATCAATATTTACTCCTGCTCTTTGGGGGCAGCAAACAAGCCATGACCACCTGGAACATGGTTGCACCTGGAGGGGCCTCTGGAGCAGAAACTCCCCAAGATGAGAGCTGGAGTCAAACCAGTTACTCAATGCAAATTAGTCATCAGGAATATGACACCAGATAATCAGATGTTTTAGGACTCCTTGCCAGCCTCATGCAGGGCAGTAAAAGACAAACATCCCAGTGGGTCGTCATTTTAACCACCTGGGTGAGGGGGTCACTAGAGCCAACAGCTCGAAGGGATGGAACCCATTACACTTGCTGCTTTCTGATCCTCTCCCTCTCTAGGCAGGGACCTTTTGGGTACCTACAGAGGGTACTGAGCTACTGAAATCCCGCCAGCACCAAAAACATAAGCAGAGGAAGCCAATAGCTGGTGGTTGGGTGGGCTCTGAGGTCTGGCTGCAGATCACTTTGCAATTCTTATCTTGCACAGCAATGAAAAACAGTTGAATTTGCAGGAGCAGGATGTAGCAGAAGCACTTTGAAAAGCCAAAGACTACGGCATCTCTACCAAATCAACACTGTTAGCAAATAACTTTAGTCAACAGACAGCACAAAAAGTTTTCAGACCACCTGTCATTATAAGCAGTTGTTTTAATATACCCTGAAAAGGGAAAAGTGGTGATCAAAACCAAGTGCTTTTTGCCAGCCTGTTTTTTCCACTCCAAAGCCGAGGTGACCCCGGTGCTGTGTCCTCACACCGCTGCGGTGCCCGCGAGCACCCGCTCCCTCCCCACACGCGGGCCAGGGCTTCTCCCACCCATGCGTAGCACCCCGAGCGGCTCCCAGCAGGGACCCCCGTGTCCCAATCCAGGGGACAGCGCTCTCCTCGCTCCTCCTCCCCATGAAGAGGAAGAACTTGACTCGTACCTGCTGCTAGGAGCCGGATCCTGCTAAAACTTCCCTTCCCCTCGTCCTTGGAGGCCTGAGTGCAAGCGGGAACTCCCAGGAAGGGCAGAGCCAGGCTAAGGGCGACGAGACTACTGCCCCCGCCGCAAGGATGCGAGTCACCTTAGCTTCCACATCTAGGGAAAGAAAAAGCCAAAAATTAAAAGATATCAGAAACCAGGCCAAAAGCACAGAGTGACACTGCCATTTCCAGGACAAACAATTCTGGCAGGCTCGAGTCGCTCCTTGTGCCCCAGTTGCCGCACGCGGCTCCAGCGCCCGCTCGTGTCTCCCGCCTCCCCTCTCCAGCCCAACACCTGGTCGGAGGAGCAAGACGGAAACTCGCGCAGGAAGCCTGCAGAAACTTGCAGGACAAGTTTATTTTTCAATCAAAGAAACCGTTTTTAACTGCTGCTTTAAATATATCTAGCACACAATTCAGCTGAGCATCACTCAAATCATCCATACCAGAAACACAGGAGATGGAGTTCCCATCTCCGTATGGATCTGTTTGGTGTTTCTGCTCATCTGCAGGGCAAAGAAGGCCTGGCTCTGGTGGCAGCATTTGCTTGTGTGGCCACAACCTTGGACTTCATAACCAGTTGTGAAACCCTCGCGCTGCTGCTGCCTCTCTGCGCAGCAGTTGCCACCTTCCAGCCCTGCTGCGTGGGACACATCCCACCTAGACGGCTTTTGGACCGTGCTCCCAGTTTTGTGCTACATGGGAGAAAAAAATCCCCAGTTTGACCAGCAGCACTGTAAGGAAGGGACCGTCCTGGCCTGCTCTGCTCCCCCAACCACTGCAAGCAGCAAAGAGAGGGTCCCTGCCCGAGCTCCCAACCCCCTCGCTGGCACCGCTCCAACTGCCTGGGCACAGGGCGAGGAGCCGCCAGGACAATCCCGGTGGGAACGCACTGCGGGAGCCCAAAGGGCAGCTCCCGAGCACGTGGCAGGGCAGCTTCGCGGCATCTCTGCAGCACCTGCACTTCCTCCAGGACTCTCTCATCTCAGTTCGGGGACTTTCTTCTTTCTGAATCGGTCTCGTAAGCAAGAGAAATCCAACAGCCGGTTTCCTCGGTCCTGTTACTCGGCGCTGATGAAGCACACGAGGTTGGTTTGACAGCGTTGGCCACGAGTGCTAAACACTCTTCGGAGAGAGGGTACAGAGCACAGAGGGTCACTTATAGCCTCACATCCTGCTGCCCCAGGGCCTGACACTGCCACCGAGCAGAGAGAAGTGGAGGGAGAAGCTGGAAATTTTGCCCATCATCAGGAATTACATGTTTGCAGAAGTATTTAAAAATACACACAAGTTGTCCCAATGCCCCATCTAATTCCTTCCCAAAGATTCCTGCTATTCATTTCAAATATTTAGTTGACTTCCACCACGATGACAAACAGCATTTCAGAACAGCTTGTTCTCCCAGCTGTGCACGGAGTGTGGCATCTTCACTAGCCCGATGCAAAAGCCACACACAGGCCTGAAAAGCTCTTCTGTCCGTGTTAGTGCAAATGCACCCATGTAAGAATCGTTAAGAAGGGAGAAATTCAGATAATCAGATAATCATCCCATGACAAAAGACAAAATGATGCTCAAAATCAGAATATGCTCTGATATTGCCAAGAGTTATATTTAATATTTAGCAAAAGTGAAAGTCTTGGACTTTAGCCTTCCTTTTTTAAAATTAAAAAAAAAGAAAGTAAGATCAAGTAAAAATGTAAAACATTTCCTACCACAATGGAACGGCTTTGCACAAAAATATCCCAGACTGTAAAAGCTTCTCTAGGTAAAGTTTAATGGATAATCAATGTTGCAAATAGACTATTTCTGTGAACTGGACACTGAATCTGCCAGCATACACTGGTAGAGATAAAAGACACTTTAAAAATAAACTTAAGTTATTCTAGGTCTCGCCAAAAGCCCTGCAAGCCAAAGCAGTCTTCAGTCTTTACAACACATTGAAATAAGCAGCAAAACTAAGAAGAATTTACAGAAAATGCAAACCATCATTTTTTTTTCTCCTGTTTCTCATCATACATGAAATTAAGCATTCCATTTTATTTGCTTTCCTGGCACCTCCTGACACAAGGGCTGAAGCTTTCCATCAGCTCTGATCAATAAGAAACAGGATTCTTTGTCAAGGGAGGGGTATTTACCTTGGGGTAGCTCCAACTACAAACTTGATCTGCTTCACAAATACAAAGTTTGGTATAGCAAAAACATTCCAAAATTGTAATTCAGTATCAATCAATCAGTCCATGGTTAGGCAGACTCCCATAGCAAGATCACATATGTGTCTGATAATAAAACCTGAGCCATCCTAGACATTCTGGTGAGAAAGTTGGGGGTTTGGTTTGTCTGTTTTTAACATAACTCCATCTCTAGCAGGAAGATACCCCCCTTACAAGGTTCGTTACAAGGTCTGAGCTAATGGCAATGCAAAATAAAAACAGGCACGAGAGATTCACCACTCACACAAGCAGGGATGTGTGTAGTGTTCATCCACCCTGACCACCGTGCCAAGAATTGTGCCTGGAGGCTCCGCAGGGAGACACGAGCAGTGGAGAGGAGCAGGTCCGTAGGCACCGTAAGGGTGGCAGAGCGTTCAAAACAGAGAGCAGAGAGCACAAGCACACGGCCGAGCAGCGCGGGGCAGGGTGCGAGGCGGCTGCCTGCACACGGGGCTCGCAGCTTGCTGCGGGGCCTGCTCGCCCAGCGGAGCGGGGCTTTCAGCTGCATCGGCCACACAACACAGGCACGAACCCCCAGCGCCGCAAGAGCAGCAAAGCCGCCCTGCAACTACTGGGTGTTAATTCCAACGTCCCCGGGCAAATGAAGACGCGAGTAATTACATCCCACTTCAGTTTTATCAGCTAGGTTCCTCCACTCGCCCTCTACCTCCTCCAAGGAAAGGCGGACCTAAAGCTTTCAGTTCTGCCTATTTGTCTCCTTTCTATCCCATTTATGGAGTGGAAGAGTCCATAAATCTGCCTGGCTCTTGGAAACAAAGCTCCCAGCTTTTCTGTCCCCGGAGAGCAGAGCTGCACACAGGCCATCAGCTTGAGACCCTGCTTTCTGTACTGTCCCTACAGAAAAGACTAGAAAAATACAGAAACCTAGTGACTCATGGCCCAATTCCTGCTCACGGCTTCACTCTCCACGGACCCAAACAGCAGTGCAAGAGATAATCCGGCTGCCCCTCTATCTGCAAAGCAGCTGGAGAGGAACGGTGGGGACTGACTCGAGAACGACCACGGGATCGACTCGCTGAGGAGAGCGGGATGGCGAAAATCCGAGCACTGCGATAGCACAGAGCGTAACCTGCAGAAACCACCACGTCCCGCAGCTTCCCGAGCCCCGTGCCAGGGCTCCCGCTCGGATAGGGGCAAGGCACAAGAGGCGCTCGGGACCGGCGCGCGCCACGTCTGCGCGTTGAACGCGGCCTTCCCCAGCGGTCGCGGGTTTGTTGGCCTTGTCTTGCAACACTAAAGCTATTTGCAGGCCCATAAAAAGGTTTCTTAACCAAGCCAATGACACTCCTCTCAATATCATTTAAAGCGTTGCTTCTGATGCCCCACATTTCAGGAAAAGAAATTGCCATCCACTGAAAACAGAATTTAGTTTCTCACACAATTCTCAATTCAGCACATTTCAACCCAATTCAGTTTTGTATTAGAACACCCTTCTCACCCTTTCAAATTCTGAAGTATACTCCATAATGAAGCACAGTGCAAAGATGTAACCACAAACACAGTTTTTACATGCAATTTTTTCATGTCCGCACAGGCTAACCAAAGCATATGATAATACTGTTTCCCAACAATATTCTGCAGTTTAATTGGACAGAAACTTAATAACCCATTCCTGTGCCTACATGTTCTTCTGTTTAAACTTTGAAGCCAAGACAATTGGTGGTTAAATTTTATTAAGCAATCGTTATTCAGACATCTAACATTAATCGGCCTATTACAGCTCTGACTTCCTCACATTAATTTGCCTTCATAAAGAGCATCATTACACTGGAGCCCTGTGAACTCCACGGCATTAGCATTAAGTCAGGATTCACTTTGCAGAAACTCTCCGATAAGTATGTTTTGGGTGAGACTTCAAACAGTCTGTAATGTTCTAATCAAGACCCATCAACTGTAAGAGTAACAAGAGGGAAAATCCACATGCGTTCCAAGGCTCACATCCTTCTCCTATTTTAAAAAGAGCGCAGAAAAACTAAGGAGGGAACAAGATTTTCCAGTGAATTACCTACAGGTAACCACCGCTTCCTCCAGTTCTGTGCAAAAATCACCTGTCTGCACTTGTTCACAAGGCAGATTTATCTTAAACTTGCCATTGTAACCAGGTTTGATGCATTCTGCTGGATGAGCGTACTAAAGCACACCTCAGGAGTTGAGATAATGAACTAAGCTGTCATACAAGGCGCTCAGCCCTTCGCAGGCGTTTGGAGGAGCGAGTTCTCCTCCACCCGCGAAGATGTTTAAACACCAGCAGCAACGGGGCCTCTTCCCTTCCCCTTGCGATCAACGCTTATTTTGTAAACATACTTTCCATCTGATACAGCTTCACAAGCCTCTGTAATTAAATATTTCAGGGCTATTAATGCATCCTGTGCCCAACTTCCCTGGGCGCCTAAAACAAAGGGCAATTTTGTAATTTGAAGCGAGGGTGCGGCCCCAAGCACCTTCCCCGGGCAAAGGCCCCGCAAAGCTCCCGTCCCCATCCCTGTCCCTGCTCCGTGCACGGCCCTGCCCACACAGGCAGCGGCTCCGGTGAGGAGACCTGATCAGGTTAAAAAATATGGATTTGGGGGGGGGGGGGGGCGGTACGCAGGCTTATTTTCAGCGCAGATTTATGATGGGATATACTCCAGTACAGTCCCTCTAAGCAGTCATAAAAGAGAGAGAGAACACAAACTCATGGCATTAGTTTAGTTTTATAGGTGGACTTTGTCCATAGCAGTTGGCAAGAAATACAGATTTGACTGATGTCGCGCTTTTCCTCTTAAAGTTCCTACATCGCGAATATAAACTCACGTCCTGCGCTTGTGTGCCTGGCTGCAGAAACACAGCCAAAGCCCCACGGCCACAGGAGCATCCACCGCCCTCCGCTCGCGCAGGCTCCGCGCTCCCAGGGCCCAGCCGAGGCTCCCCGTGCCCAGACACGGCGCTTCCAGGGTGCTGGGGAACTCAGATTGTGAACCCTGCTTCATGGGCTGCCTGAAATCCAGGATTTGGACTTCCAGAAAACAGGAATTTTAACTCTCATTCCCCACTTGCTAACCAGTATCCATAAAAACAGCTGTGAATACTTGAATGACATGGAAACTTTGAGACTTGGGATACTTCCTGATAATGTAATTCAAGTTTTTGTGTTTAAATTTAAGCATAATGAAGATAAGGAAAGAGCATATTTATTAAACTTTGGAAAAAAATACCAGAGAGGAGGACTTTTTAAGATTTACAAAGCAAAAAATCTTCTAAGTGGGAAGAGACCAGAACTACCTTCAGAACTATGCTGAAATTCAGCAGAAAAGCCACAAACACTAGTGTAAAACAACAACTACCTTTCTTACTACCCCTCCATGACTTCGGCATTGGTATTTTACAATTCCTGCTAGTAGATTACCGAGAAAAACGAAAAAAAAAAAATCCCTGCAGCCACTGAGTATCAAATCATTTAGCAAAGCATCAAGTGTTTCAGGAACACGGTTGGTAAATATTAATTTAGCTACGCAAACCCTATTAATGAAAGCCCAGCTCCGCAGCAGCCTTACCCGGCGCGCTGGCTGCCTGCCTGGCCGCAGCGGCCCAGCGCCCTGCGACACCTCTCCTCTCTGCGGGGCTTCCTGGCTTGGCTTTAGCTTTTTTGGTTTTTAAGGTCTTACAGCTTTTTGCCATCCCCTATATCTTATCTTTCGCTTCAGTATTTATAGTAAAAAAACAAGTGTCTCCTGTAGGGCCTCTTTCCCCTGCTCCTCCCGTGCGGTTGGCAGCTCCGCGTTCAATGCACAAGAGATGCGGGGCCCTGCTCTGTAACGTTGCCAATATCCTATTCCCTAGGTGGGACGGCCGGGAACATGCTACAAAGCAGAGCAACAGTCGCGTTTCCAGTCCTTTCTCCAGAAGACTGACGCGATTTGGCCGCCAGCTCCTGCGGGGCCAGCTCAGCACGCGCCGGCACACAAGGCCTCTGCTAAGCGAGCGCATCCTGTTCCAAGACCCTTCCAAATCCTTTATGTTGCATCACGTTATTGAAAAAAAAAAAGTTATAATCTATCCTCCACACAACATGGGTAAAGCATTCAGTCCTGGCAGAAGTTGTTCTGCGTGTTTGCTAGAAAAGGCCCTTCACAAACTGCTTGGACTGTTGTTCCTAATGGATTTTCTAACAGGAGTTAAAGGACTTGACAGACAAGAAAACTGCAAAACAGACGACCCTAATAGCACTCAGCATAAATCAATTGGTAAGTCAGCTTGTTATAGCTCCAATTATGAGCAGACAAGCTAAATAAAGCTTGAAAAAGCATGATTTAAAAATCGACGAGACTTGATGAATCTTGCCGATAGAAAGGTTAGTTTTTTCTAGCACGAAATAAAACACAAGCCACCTTAAAAAACTTGCCAAAATTCAGCTGAGTTACAAAACTCCTCATGCAATAGGTGAGCTAAGAGCACACAACTGCAGCCCAGGCAGACACTCCCACTCCTACCAGTTCACTCCAAGGCTAGAAGAGCTATCAGCAGATAAAACTGTCTTCGAGTGCTGCAAAAAACACATGACAAAGGCCCTGCATCCCCAAAGAGTTCAAAATACCGCAATAAGCGAAGTAGAGGGAGTCCTATGAAATCCTGGCTTAATTAACTACTAATTACCATGGCACCTAGGTACTCCAAGCGTGGAAAAGCGGCCCTGGACTGGGCTGCGGTATTTGTGCGTGCCAGGCAATGGTTCTGGCACCCCAGAGGCAGCTTCGTCTCACAGGTAACACGGTGCAGGGGGCTTCTGCTGTCATTCCCTTCAGCAGCTGCTCAGTCAGTAAAAGATTAAGTTTAATGAAGTGAAAAATGATCTGAAGCTCACATTGTAAAATGAACCATATGAAAACAATCTGAAGTGATTATGAACAATGTGCAAGTTATTATAATTTAAAGTGCATAAGCAGCAGTTTTGCTGCTGAAGTGTTAAGAAGTGAGGTGATCAAACAGTAACGAGTAGCGAGGCAAAAGGATCAGGACTACAAGTGCTAATGGGCATCACACAGGCAGTTTAGCAAAGCAGACTCCTTCACTAGCTGAAAATACTACATTGTCCATGCAAGTTACCTGGTCCAAGTGTTACTGCCTTCAGCGTTTAAAATAAAACTGATCACTGATGTGGTTAAAAAAAGTTTTCTCTTTGTAACTAAAACTGGGTGAGAAACGTGCATATTTTAAAACCCTGGAGGACTTGGTGGCCGAACAAACCAGTTCACTTCAGCTGTTTTGCCTTTCCTCGGCATCTGGCACAGAGCACCTGCTTTCAATTGCTTTTGTGGGTTAATTGGATTCTACTTACCACCCCAGAGCATTATGATACAAGTTAAGATTAGTCATTTCCAATGTATGATTCACTACTTACGTAAAAATAATCACTTAAAAATGTTAAACTGTACAATGGGTTAATAGCAAATTGCATGAATAAAGTAACACTCCTGCTAGTAGGAAGCTCCCTCATTATATTAGCCATTGAGATCCAGATTTTCTACTTACCTCCTCCTAAAGGGAAATCCACATTAAGGGAGCATTTTTTGACCACCAGTAGTTTTTCAGTTTGTCAGTAAAGAAATATTTTAACATTCCTTCGACTAGACCCTGCTAGTCAGGAGGAGGGAAAAAAAAAAGATTTAAAACAAACAATCAAAAAATAATTTGGGCTAATTAGGCACATGAAGAGGATCCTGTGAATACATCTTTAAATGTCAGTTGTGTGTGGATCTTACTTCACTTCCCCATAAAAGATTGTAATTTGTTTTCCTCATTAATAAATTAGGGGAACAAACAAGAAAAGTCTTTTTTTAGGAGCTTATTAGTGATATAGTAATTTAAGCTGAAGACTATTTGTTCAGACTCTCTCCTAGTAAAATGTATTTCTGGTAATTATTGCCCAGGAATGTGTCACAGCAGAAACTCCTTACTTGTATTTTGTCCTCATTAAATGTAATTGGTGCTGATATTACAGGAGAAGTAATTATTGCTCTCAAAAAAAGCCTTTTCACCCTGTATCTTTTAAAGGCTATCTACGCTAGTTTTCACCATGTTAGATCAATGTTTTATTAGCTTAATATTATGCTAATTTATTCTATTAGCAGCGTAAGAACATAACTAAATACAGTGGTCACAAAATTCCAGACATCAAATGGAACCAATACCCAGCAGGCAGGTAACTGAAGGGGATGCACCTCATGGAAGGGAGGAGGATATTGCATCTCCCAAAAAACCAACAACAAAACCCCACCACCAACCAAGGAACAGCAAAAACAACAATCAGCAAGCTCTTTTTTCATACAGGCTCACCTAGCACATTTTCATATACTTTTTGTTGGGTTTTTGTATTCTTTTGGTTTACCCTCCCCTATAGGAAAGGCACTCCAATAACTGCTGTTCGGCAGAACTGTACAGCAAGAAGTGTGGACTCTTATCTCCTCACCCTCCTCGCTTTAATGATTTGTGCACATCAAAGCCTGAATAGAACCATTTAAGCACTTCCATCATTCAAATCTCTTCAACGTCTTTTAGAAATTAAATTAAATGCAGAAACAAAAAAATACGTGAATGTGCAATCAGAGGTGGACAGTTGTGGCCAGCTGCTGAGCACTTGTAACTTTAGCATAGATGGTCACACATGTTGAAGCATATATTCGATATTCTGAAGCAAACATTTATATAAAATTATTCCGGACTACCAACATAAATACTAATTACTCATTTATGGTACTCGTTTAAAGCTTGCAGGAGAATTACGCTAAGGAAAGCATCTTCTACATTTTCTGACTGTTCTTATTCCCTCTAACGCAGCCCTAAAACAAATTTAGGGGGGAACATCCAATATAAATATCTGCTCTGGAAATGGTGAGATTGGGAAAAACGGCAGCCTACAACACGGTTCAGGACTGGTTCATAAGTGCAGCAGGTATCAAACAGCACAGACAGCTACAAGTTATTTCTGCTTGAAATGCAGGCATAACTATCCTGTTAACTGCACTGCACAGAGACAAGTAACTTGGAAGGCGAGAAACATGTTTTAGTTTCCACTTCTCATTTCCACTGATTTAGAGAGCCAAGCGTTGCTCCAACAGATGACACCTGATTACTAAAAGAGGCCACTCTGCAAAAGAAACATATGGTGTTTGTTACAATGAAGTTAAACAAAGCATCACCTCTTAGAAAAGTTAGCAGTGACCATTACCATGTACAGCATCAAATGGTGCCAATGATGTAGAGTCAAATTTTAGACAGACACTAAGAATTTACTTCTGTCTCCAGGAGACTGGAAAGTTGCAGCCTACTGAAACCCAGATGCCTCCTCACTTCTGGCACCATATTCAGTAAAAGTTACTGAGTTTAAAAGCACCGAGTTCAGGGATCCCCTTTGGTTTAACACACATTCCCTGACACCCTTTCCAACCAGGACACATCTGTTATTAAGAGTTTACAAAGGAGCGTGCACATTTCCAGTAATTCCCTTCTGTCCCTCCACTAATAAGCCACTGAATTAAAAAGCTAAGGGAAGTCTAAAGTCCAGGCCATAGAACAAGCATCTTAAGGCTTTTTTTTTTTTTTTTTTTTTTTGGTAATGTGCAAAACATCAGCCCTTTAAAGGAAAATAAGCACAGTACCAACACATACAAGCTGAGCACCATTCTTCTGGCCTGTCTTCTAGCAAGCGTTGCCTTTATGCCCCCCCAAACGGTAAAGAAAAACAGCCAGAGGAGCAGAGCTATAAGCTCTACGAAATTTGGGGAGGTAAAGAAAAATAGTCAAAAAAAAACATGGCCATTACACCATTCCACTATTACCGAGAGTATACTATACTTGGTTAACTATAAATCATGGATAAGCAACATATTTGGTATCTAAGTTGCCAATAAAAGTTATAACAAGAATAAAATAGAAGATGAACTATAATAAACAGATATGAAAAGAGAATGCGAGGAGGGTATCTAGAGACCAGTACCAAGCCTCGAGAGGAAAGGGGGCAGGCAAAGCTGCACCTTATGAGAAAGCTGCTAAAACGAGAAACTAAGACAAGATTTCAGCACAAAAACTTATCTCATTCAGTGCTTGTACAATACTAAGCATAAAAATATTCTATTTTTCTGTTGGTACCTGACACTGCTGCTACATTCGTCAGCAAAATAATTAACAAATCAAGTAAGAACAAGAGACATAACATCTTGGAAAACCACAATATGCTTGGGGAGAAAAATATAGTTTACTAGAGTAGGGAAAAGGGAGGTTTGAAGCACCAAGTTGGAGAAATAAACTTGGAGAGCAGTAAGAGTGAGAGCGCCCAGGGAGGTGGCAGGCCCCAAGGCAGACCACATTGCAGCTAAACGGGAAAAGGGAATTTTGGAGTGCGCGTACGACGCTGGCACCCAACCAAGGACGTGAGCCTCGCGGGGAGGCAGCCGTGCGCTGCGCCGGGCACCTCTGCAAGGCACGGACAACATCAGACTTATTTCAGAGAACAGACATGAATAGCAATGGGAAAGCGTAGCTCAAGAGGAATACACACAGTTAAAGTGTCCACAGTAAGAACAAATCTGGGCTAGAACAGGAGAAAAAATGCACAGCGTGAAAGCAGCACTGCTTCAAAAACTCAGGCTGACTAAACTCGAGAGAAAAGCTTTACAAAAGAAAGGAGCACTAGCCTGTACAGTTATATTTCTTAAGCAGTGACAGAAACCCTATCATTTCACAAGGTTAAGCGCATCTTGTTAGTCATTAGTAGCTGCAGAGAAGGAACCATCTTGCAAGAGAAGAATAACTGTCAGATAAGATCTTTCATCTTTAGTTTTGCAATTCTATGACTGCAATTTGTTATTTTCTTATTTTAATACAGTTAACAATATATTTTACATACATTTTACACTGCTCTGGTTACATGTAACCAGTTAGTTTCCTGACTCATCTCCAGAGAGGCCCTCTTCACCATGTCACCTCTCTAGCTCATCGCAACTCGGAACATTCCCTGCTTACACACAGATGACAATGCTTCTTTCTTGACAGAGCCCAAGGAAGACACTGAAATCAAGTGACATGGAGAAGAGAGATGGGCTCGGGTGTAGTTATTTGTTGGCCTAAGCTGAAGCCACCTGCAAGACTAGAGTACCTCGGTGGAAGAGAAATATATGGAACAAACCACATGTGAGTAACAATCTGAAGTTATGTGGCTGAGAACAATTACTGCAGCAGAGGAGAAGCCTCAGAGTCACTGAAACCTCAAGGTTGTTTTCACATCCTCAAGACAGGTAGACCCCAAATACATGCGACTAACTTTCCTCCCAGCTCTACACAACCTTTGCAGGTTGCTGCAAAGGAGGCCTCTTGGAAGGCACGGGGGTTTTTCGCGTCCTCCACAATACTGCCAAAAATCTACCCAAAGAGCGGCTACTGATTTCATGTCCTTACTCTCAAGACTAGGCTCGGACACATACATCACTCATTAATACTTCTTTCTCTACACACTGCAGCTTTCTGATGATCTAAGCCAAAAACAAGAGTAGTAAACCTTAAAAAAAATACAAAACAAGAGGATGAGCACAAAGGACAGAAACATAAGAAAGAGAAGCAATTATGGCAACTGCTGTGAGCACAGAGAACATGGGATAGGGAAGGCATTGCATCATCCATCATTTGCTTGGAGAGTCCCCTGTCTGCCCCCAAAGCTGTTGCAAACTGCTCCTTTCAGCAGTGTGGCACAAGCCATATATGTCCCTAATCACATCGAACATCCAGAAGCAACCGCTGGGAAAAACAGTGCAGAATGGCTTTACCGGCAGTGCGAGCTTCCACTCCAACATATTTATTTTAATATCCCCCAAAATGCAAACTGCATAGCTTTTAAAGATAAAAATACATAGCAACTTTTTCATTAAATAGTTGGGCAATAACTATGCATAAGCATGCACATGCTGTAGCTGACTACAAAGAAAACATACATTATGGGATATTTCACCAAAGTTCTCAAGTTCTGTTAAGTTCAGGTCATTACAACTGGGAAGAATGCAAAGCAACTACACGTAGATGTGATCTTTTCACTGACTTTTTTTGCTGTGTGGTTTCTTGCACAAAACTTGGGAAAATAAAACAAACAAAAAAACTATCCTATGCACTCAGTTTCCCTCTTACAATGTACAAGAGAAAAGTGGTAAAATGAGAACTGGAAAGATGTTTAAAGGAAACAGAAGGGACCTGAAACCATTTCTGAGACTGGAATAGAAATTTACTCCGTTCTTTTACATTGGGCAAAACAGCTCAAAAGGAAAGAATTTGCTCTTGTTAGAAGGCATCAGTGCGCTGCTCAGAGGCTAGGAAATCATAACCGAGTAACAAAACTGGTATGTCAATACAGCCAATGTATTAATAATGCCTGCTAGGAAAAAAAATGCATTCCCTGTTAATGACGAATAAATAAAAGCTGTGGGGTTATCACTACAAGTGTGATGTACCTCAGTAGCAACCCAGCACATGTTCAGGGCCTGCATGTGTGAGCACACACGTGTATGTATCACACCTTGCTGAGGCAGAGGACACAACAGCAGCACCGCAGCTTTAATAATGTTGCTCTCATCAGAGAAGATACTAAATGACAAATCGAGTTTCCAACCACTCCTTCAAATCACTTGACCAGACCGTATTTCACAATAACACCCCGGGCTCTATGGCAATCCATCTCAGGGACTTAAGGGAAGCATCCAGAAGTTCTAGAGAAATGCAGGAAAGCAGAAATATGCCTGTGAGAAGCGCAACGACCACAAGAGATTTGGATAAAACACTGTAAAAAAGAAAGTTAGACACTTGAACAGAATGAAGTAGTTTCAAACCCATTGGTGCCGAGTTCAAGGCCTGTTGGGCTCACGGCGAAGCGCGAGGGGAGGCTGCACTGACACACGTGGAAACGTGAACGTTCGAGAGCATCGCAGGCTTCACACGTAAGCGACTGACACAGCCATGAGCCCAGGAGGGGGTCTGGTACAGGGCAGCCCAGACTTGCTAAGGGGAATTGTCTTTTCATCAGTACGACAGGTTTTCAGGCTGTACCTGAGGTAGGGGTATAAATGTTGAAATGAAAAGCTATTTCAAGTGCACAAAAGACAAGTTTCAAGGTGTTTTCTGGCTCGCTGAAGAAAGGAGCTCAGCCCCTTCCACATGAGGGGCCGAAGATGCTGCTGTTTGGGCTACAAAACCGAACTCTTCGCCACGGACCATTCACGTAAGGGCCATGCACGCGACGGATGCACCGGCAGTGGCGGCACCCGCCGTTCGCCTGGTGCCCCTGGAGCGGGGCCGCGGCCTCCCCCCCAGCAGCCGCGGCGGCGGGGGCGAAGGAGGAAGGAACAAAGCCCTGACGCCCAGGAGAGGGACGGGATTCAACCCAGCGGCCGGGGGAAGGGGCCGCGCCGGCCCCGCCGGCCGCTCCTCCCGCAGGTGCCGCAGGGGCTTCGTCTCCGTAAGGAGCGGGGGCCGCTGCAGGCCAGGCCAGACCGGGCCGGGCCGGGCCCCCCCGCTTCCTCCTCGTCGTCCCGCTGCGCCGAGGGAGGCCCGGCCCGGCCCCGCGGCGGCCCCGCTCCGCGCACGGGCCGCGTCTCACCTGGGCTCCCGCTGCTAGGCCCGCACCGTGTCCCGGCTGCGCCACGGGCGGCAGGAGCGGCCGGCTAGGCCTGGCCAAGGCGCGGGTGAAGGCAGGGAGGGAGGGAGGCGGCGAGGCCCCGCGCCGGGGGGCGCGGCTCACGGGCGGCAGAGGCGGGCGGCCCCGCGGCGCTCCATGGCGGGCCGGGGCCGCGCGGCCCCGTGCGGGTGGCGGCGGCGGCGGCGTCGTGGGCCCGGGCAGCCGCTCCGCGCTCCGCGCCCTCCCCCCGCAGCCGGACTACCCGGCAGCCCCCGCGCCGCGCCGCGCGCCCCGCCCCGCCGCCGCGCACGTGACGCCGTCCCGCACCGGCGGGAGGGGGAGGGGCCCGTGACGCGGCGGGGCAGCCCCGCCCCCGCGGCCGTTACCGTTCGCCCCCGGCCCGAGGCGGCGCGGAAGGAGGCCCGGGAGGGGCCGCCCGTTTGTTCGTTCACACTGACTCGTTCCACAAGTGCCCCCTGCCCGGCCGCGCCCGCCCGCTCCGGCCGGGCGAGCGGCGGTGGCACCCGAGGGAACGTTAGTCATCGCCCCCACGCAGCCCCGGAGACCGTTTCCCATTACCGAAACGGCCAGAAATCTCCCTCTCCGAAGGCAGCTCCTGCGGGGAGCGAGCGCAGGCCAGGGAGCTCCCCAGCAGCGAGCGCGCCGCGCGCTGCCCTCGTCCCGCCAACGGCCGCGCGTTACGGCGTTCCACGAGGCAGCGCCCGCCTTCTCCCCCCGTTTCTCCCCCAAGCCCCTCAGCAGCCTCCCAGGGCGGGCAGCGCTGCTGCAGGCACCAGGCGAAGGACGCGCCATGGCCGTGACTCACCGCGGCGGCTGCCGGTGCCCGGCCGGGCCCGGGGGTGCCGGAGCTGCTCTGCGCAGCGCGGCTCGAGGAGCCCTGGAACAGGCGCTTGTGTAACAAACCCCGAACGGCCCCGAACGGCCCGCGGGGCCCTGCCCGCCCCCCCGCAGGCCTCCTCGCATCCCCAGCACCGAAGTCCCCACTAACGCGTTTTAAGTGAGAAACGCACTATATTAAAGTGAATACTTTTATATTACAGTATTTGACGTTATATTAAAGTTTCCTGACACTTGTTTGAGACTTTGAATAAATTCACAGGACTATCTCGCTTCACTGTCTCACAACCATGATGTCAGGGACAGCTTCCTTTTGATGTCACATACTGCTAGTGGCAAATAAATAAATAAATAAATTCTGTTTATTTTTAGAAAAGGGCTCCCAAAACCAAACTGGGAGAGGTGCCAATTTCCTCAGTTTTTTTTTGGATAAAAATCTCATTTTAGTCATGAAGGGCAATTACTAGATCCTCAGGACAACTCTCCACCTTTTGGTCACCAGGTTGCCAGTGTTCTCTAACCCTTCGGTTCTCTAACCCTGCTTCAGTTCACCTCAGATCTGTGCAAGTTTTCACTGTTTTAAAAAATGAGACCTCTCATGTAAGAGGTCTCATTGATTAAATATTTAGATACATTGATTACTGGAACCACAAGAAAAAAAAAACTTCCTTTTTGATCTGATTAACCAATATTTCTAATGGATTATTTGACACTTGAACACAAACTCAGGTATTTTATAATCAGTAGTTAGGGAGCAGAGAGCTCATTTGAGAAAGTACTACTTTACCATAAAGGAACAGAAAATTAAAAATAAATAACTCTTTCTAACATATTAGATCTAACAGATCTAATATCACACAAACAAAAAGATCACACGATCAAAACACCTTTTTAAAAACATTATATTAGATCTGTGATGTTTTGATCGTGTCATTTTCAATAGGCAAACTTATATTCTGTATTCTGTATTGTATTATTACACATATTTGCATACCTCAATTAAAATTGAAATACTATGAAAATCTGCATCACATAAGTGGTTAAAAACATATTATATATATTGATATAAATATTGTTATGTATATTTATATAATATAAATTATAATATTATATATTATAATATTATATAAAACTATTTTATAAACCAAATTAAATCCATATGGCCAAGGTACATTGATCTTTTAAAACAAATCTATTTGACAGCAAAAATCTCTATCTATTAAGGACTCGTTCCTAAAATATATATATATATAAAAATATTAAATAAAAATGTATAAATGACTGTAACGTGATTTCATTTAGGGCACCCAAAAATCTCTTCCTGGTTCTGACAGATGTTCAATTTAATAAAGGCCTAGACTAGCAGATCAGGTTGTCTCGGCCTCCCTTTGCTCTCCCGTGGTTAGCAATGTTTCTCCTTGAAATGCGATGCCTTTTCCTGGGGCTGTTTTTCTACTAGACTGCATCAATTGCCTCACTTCAATTAGCAGCGGCAGTTTTACTTGCCGGGGAAGGATTAAACTGAGCCTGTTTAGAGCCACTCAAGTCTCATGTAACTGCCTGGTAAATATAACAATTTCTAGTTAGTGCTCTTTTTGTAAGTTAGCAATCTTTTGTACATATAGCTTTGGAGGACAGTAATTCAAGAAATACCTTTCCCGATGAGGAAAACTAGCACTGAAGCATCTTGCCACAAGCAATCCCGATGTGATATACTGAAAGATGAACTGGTAAGGCTCGCCAGGCTGGTGGTTTTTTCCCCTCTGTAAAATAAAAACATGCAGAAACAAATGAAAGAGTAATTCTTTTTTTTTTTTTTAATGTGTGTAGAGAGCATCTTACAGCTGGTCTCAGACCTGGTATTGGTCGGTGTTTGACAATACCAGATCCACTGAAAGCAGTAAACTGTCTCTTAAAAACCTCAGCTTGTGAGTCAACAACAGACCAGAAATTAAATTAATGATTCCTTAATTTAATCAGTAATTATATTATTTTATCCTACGCCCTGCTGAGAGAACCTAGCTTATGCAAGTGTTTCCCTTTATGAACTGCATCCCTTTGACTACACATACTAAAAGTAACCAGATGCATGAAGTGACCAAACCCTCAAATTTAATGACTTGCTTTAGTACTTAACAGTTGTCTAAGAATCTTAAGCTCTACCTGGCAAAGACAGCTTAACAAAGAGAAGCAATACACTTGTGTGTGGATAGAGATTTCAGGAAATCACCTCGCAAAAAGCCCAGCAACACTAAAAATTAATGCACAACACATGGCAAAAATGGTTCAGAAACAGCCCTCTCCCTCTTGAGCAGCTCTTCCCAACCACAGCACCCCGCTCTCCGCACTGCTCCTGTGTGGCCCCAACAAGCCTGGGCTTGCTCCAGACAGGAGCTCCTCCGCATCCCTGTCCCGGTGCTCCCGGGCCCCTCCGACGGGGAACTTCCCCACTCAGCAGCCTCGGAGCCTGCGCTGCAAGAGAAACCGCCCCACTTGCCATGGGGTTTTATTTCTCCCCTTCATCACTACTATGTCACTTCAGTTTGGACTTGCAAGAAGTACAAGCTTTGCAAATATTGTTTAATAATTTATTAACTTTCTCCCATTGAATGGTACATTTGCTCAAGAGGACTTAAACAATTTCCTGGTAATTTTATTTACAGTCTGCAGTGTTCTGTGAGACACAGTAATGATTACAGACTAAAACATACAATGTACATTCTCAAACATTTAAATAAGCACAGTTTATTCAAAAGTAATTCTACACACTACTTTTTTCCATAAAAATATAAAAAATAGTTACTATATTTTACATAAACCAGGATATTTAAGGTTTCTTCCACATGTGATGCCCCCTCCCAAAAAAAGGGAACTCCAATAGCAAGAAATTTAGGAGCCCGCATCACTAATTAAAATACTAATACCAACTGCTTAAATCCACCACAAGAGTAAATTAGTATCATTTTGCAACCAGCAGCAAGTGTTCTGCAGTTATGTTTGTTTTTTTTTTTGCACTAACTTGCTTCTCTCATGCCAGATTTTCAGAGACACGTGCACACTTTATCACATAAAAATAACAGACTGATAATACTGCAGACTATAAGGTCAGCCACCATGTGTCCAACAACATGGATTGGTAATCTTGTATTACACAACATTTTTTTGCAAAAAATATCAAGAGAAACACCTTCCCTCGGGAACTCTAAAGGCGACACCTTTTCTTACAGGATATTGAGTGAAAATAGCCTTTCTCTCCTCTCTCTGTGAAAATAGTGCCCATTTTTGCTTGTTCCTACTATGTCTCTAGTTTTATTGACCATATTCTGCACAGAAAGCTAACTGAGTTTTGAAAAACAACACTCAAGCCCTTTTCTCACTAGGATACATTTAATTTACAAAAAAGGCACAAAGATGAAACTCTTAAGCAGCATCAGTCATACTTGCTCCACCATGCACTGCTCCTCTTTCTCACTCAGAGGCTACTGCAAGAGACTTTCCTCTTCTCAGAGTATTACAAATACACGAGCTAAGGATACAGGTGAAGTTGAAAAGACTAAAGCCTTCGCACAGGATAAGCAGTATATTGAGCATTAACCAATGAGCACTACTAGAAGTTTTATGTGGTGATTAAGACTTAACCTGGAAGCATCAGGAAAAGCCATCAGGAAAAAAAAGAAAAAAGCTCAGCAGCAAACAATACATTTGTTAACAGTGAGATGGAAGTCCCTTGTGTGCAACATTGTGCATTCAATTTCAACAAACAATGACAGTGCTCTGCAGCCAGCAGCGTAAAACTTTTGCTTCTAAACAGTTTAGAGGATTTTCTAAATGCAAGTGAAGCTGCCAAAACAGAATAGTAGTATATGATGCACAGCATGATCTGCAACAAAAAGCTTTTGCTTTCCATCATGTAAACATTGGGGTTACTGGATCTTAGCTCATATAAACAAATCTGATGATAGATTTTTAACTAAAAAAGTAAAATTTTCCATAAAAGGATTAATCACAAAAATACTCTTTCAGTAAGTCTCACATGCCATTTCATACCTTTTATGTCATATGAACAACTATGCAAAACACTTAGAAAGTTTTAGCCGTAGAAATGTTGACCAGTTAAACCATTTGGCAATAACGTGTTCAAAACACCTTTGAAGAATGTTTGCGTTCACCAAGATCAGTTCTACACTTTACCCCACTATTTCTTTTTCTTTTTCTTTGGCGGCTCCTCATCAGAACTGCTGTCTGTGCTGCTGCTGCTACTGCTGGAGGAACTGGAATCGGACTCGAACTCTGAAGAAGAGGAAGTACTACTCGAAGAGGAAGATGATGAGGCAGTAGAGGAGCTCTCATCACTGTCGCTGTCTTCATCAGAAGAGGAGGTAGAGGAATCTTCACTGTCAGATGAGGAGTCACTAGCTGAACTGGCACTGCTACTGCTGCTGGAACTTGTCACACTTTTAGATCTGAAAGAAAGCAAACACGCAGATGAGAGCAGGCCAGCCAGAGACAGTATTACCAAGTGTTCTTTATACTCTGGTGCAATCCAAAGATCAATTATTTGGGCTGAAAATTTCTACATCTGACTCGATCTTAGGGACAATTAGCCTTCCCCACTCCCCCTCTTCCATTCTGCACAAGTGCTTTTTTTTTTTTCTTCACTATTAAAGCAACAGCAGAATGACACCATGCATGTGAAGTAAAATCTCCTGAACAAACTCAAAAGCCAAAACAAGACTACAGAGAAAGACAGTTAAACTTGAAAGCTGGCAGGATCTTGTTCATAGTAATGGCTGCTGCCTCTGCTGAAAGAGCTAGAGAGAAGAATATGAATGTCGTAGATTACTATGGCCTTGGGAAAAACTAAAAGAACAGTCCGCTGGCACATCGTTGTAATAGGAAGTCAAATTTTGACTCTGTTAAACCTGGTGGAAGTTCAGCAACTTCACAAATGTTGGGATTGTGCTCAGAGCCTGTTCTTAGATTACTCATGGCAAAAGAACCCGAACTACCTGCTAAGCTTTGAGGGTGGGGAAGAAGGGGTGGCCGCCCCTGGGGAAGTCCCAGGATGAAGACAAATGTGAGTATTGGAAAGTAGATATGCTATGGATTTCTGCATGCTCTGCAATTTTCTTTTCATGCAAATAAAAAAAAAATACTAAATTTATGAAAGGCTGCTGTTCTTGCAATTTCATGGCCTTTGAATGAACAATATAGCATGAAATCCAAGAAAATACAATTACTTTCTCCTATAGATCTTTGTCCAAGAGAAGTGTAAATGTACTAATTCACTCCCATCTTCCCACCAGCTAAAACTACTATCATTCCGACAGCAAGCAAAAATGCTTGATATAATAATTTACAATTGTCCTTCTATTAGGAAAAAAATGAAGTCCTGAGTAACAACTTAGGAAAGGCCTAATACAACTGACATCTTCCTGAATCCCAGAATGGTTGTGGTTGGAAGGGACCTCTAGAGATCATCTAGTCCAACCCCCTACTCCAGCAGGGACACCCAAAGCACAGCGTGGCATCCAGGCAGGTTTGAAGATCTCCAGGGAAGGAGACTCCACAGCCTCTCTGAGCAGCCTGTGCTTTCCCTCACAGGAAAGAAGTTCTTCCTCACATGGAGATGGAACTGCCTGGGTTTCAATTTGTCAATTTGTACCCCTTGTCCTGTCCCTGGCCACCACAGAGAAGAGTTTGGCCCCATCCTCCCCACATTCACCCCTCAGGTACTTGTTGATCAGATCCTGCCTCAGCCTTCTCTTCTCCGGGCTAAACAGGCCCCGCTCGCTTAGTCTTTCCTCACACGACAGATGCTCCAGTGCCTTAATCATCTTTGTTGCTCTACGCTGGCACCTCTCTAGCAGCTCCACATCCCTCTTGTCCTGGGGAGCCCAGAACTGCCCCCAATACTCCAGGTGCCTCCCCAGAGCTGAGCAGACAGGCAGGATCCACTCCCTCGACCTGCTGGCAACTCTCCTGATGCAGCCAGGAGCCCACTGGCCTTCTTGGCCACCAGGGCACTCGTGGTGCGCTCGTGATCTGCTATCTGTGTGTACACAGATAAAATGACTGATTAAAAAAAAAAAATCCAAAGGCTGGTTAAATACATGCTTACTGCTGGAAAAAAGAGAAATGTCAAGATTAGAAAAAACAAATTAATGCAACTAACAGACTCATTTTAAAGGGGCATTTAGGCTTTTGGAGGGAAACTGCTAAGCAGACCAGTAAGTTCAACAAAGGTGCTTCACTGAGGTGCAGGCCCACTGGCATGGGAACCAGCCAGGGAACAAGAGGCACCAAATGCTGGGTTTGGAGTTCTGCCTGCTTCCTCCCACTCTTCTCCAAGGCTTTGTCCTTTCTAGTTTTGGGGACATCACCTACCAAGAAGGTGGTGGTGTTTTTAAACACTACTTAACAGTGCAGTGTTGGGCACAATCACAGCCAGGGGCCTCAGGGAGCAAATGAATTAGGACGAGATTTTAGTCTTCAGACAGGTAGGATTAGATATGATCCAAGGATGAAGGTGTTTTGGATTCAGAACCAAACCACCATACAGGAACCATAGAGGAAGCTAAGCGTGCCCAGAACAAAGCTCTGTGCCACCTAAGGTACAAGGCAGTTTTGCCTATTCCTGTTTTTCTGGTTAAGCCTGTAGGTTAGTTGTTACTGTTTATATCAAAACAAACATACAGTATGCAAAAGGTTAGTGCTCACTGCGAGATCTTAGCCTTTGCATTTCTTTAGCCTGGAATTTACATATTCAGTGGTAATGCTTTACAGAGTTTTAAGTATTTAATTCTTCCTGCATCCCAGTAGAAAAGTTGCATACCATCTGGAAAGGAATTATATTGATGATCCTGGGCTTGTATAAATACAAGATAACAAATCAAACCTAACAGTAAGACTTTAAGGAAAAAAGCCAAACAAGTTCCCCCAAATAATCATTTCTTTTTCCCCTCCTCCTTCTCAAATACGCTGAAAATCATTATGCCAGATAGAAGAGTTCAGCATGTGAGAAACCTGAGCAAGGAAGACATTTGAATTACATTCATTTAATTTACAACTTCACAAGCCCTCAGTAATTCCCAAAATAAGCGGCACTATTGAGAAAGGGGTCTTCAATACAATTTACTCCAACAGTAGAATCAAGATCCTGGCAAGGAAGCATTCCAGTAAAGCCACACAACACAACACCCTAAAATAAAGGCATATTTTAAAGAAACTACTCTGGCCGATTTAATGATTGACACATAAAACAAAAGGTCCAGTCTAAGAAAGAAAAAAAAAAAAAGCAAAGTCCTTTTTTTTTTTTTTTTTTTTTTTTTTTTAAACAAAGCAGGATTTGGAGACGGGGACAGCCAACTTGGTGCAGAGAGACCAATGAGGCCATTACTGCAGTCAACCCCGAAGGTAAAACTCATGACACGGTTACCACAAGCATTGCAACCAACCTTCAAGCTGTTCCTGAAAGGATTTTGTTAATAAATATTAAAGTGATTCCGGAGCTAATAGTACCACAAAATTACAGTGGGAATAACATCAAGAGAGTTCTTGGTTCGAATTGGGATTTTTCCTCTCTTTTAGTAGTGAGAGAATGGAGGATTTAGTTCCCATGTTTAAAAAAAAAAAGAAAAAAAGAAAAAAAGAAATCACACCACACTTCCCTACACAAACTTTCTGTGGCAGATGACTGTGAAGAGAATGGAATGAACAGAACAAAAGGAAGAGCAAGATGAGTAGGTGGAGTGATTGCAGATTAGAAAAGTGTGCCATTCTTGCACAATTGTTTAAAGTACCTTACATGAACTCTGAGGGAGAAAATAGGAAGATTTTTATTACTAAAGCAAGATCATAAGAGATAGGGCAAGCAGTAAGGAAAAAAGCAAAAGACAAGATTTAGAGCCTTTGGATAGAGAAGAGAAACTCACGAAATATCTCCCATTCGAAAGGCCATGGCAGGTTAAAAGCAGAAAAAAAAAATCAAACCTGCATTTGCAGCATTCAATTTCCCCACACACCCCCTCCAAATTGCCAACTGCAATTACGAGTGCAAGACACACACCGAAATAGCTACACAATTTGGTATTGTTTCCCACATACCTTTTTTTGTTGGTCTTTTTTTCTGCAGTACTTTCTCCAGTGCTAGTTAAGGGGGAAAAAAAACACAACTTTGATTAATGAAGTAGGAAAATAAATAGCAGCACAATGGACCCGAGTTCAATATTAGTAAACTGGTATCCCATTGGTGAGAGAGCTGCACCCCAAAGATCATGTGGCATCTCCATTTTCAATCTCTTCTCAACCAAGAAAGAAGAGAATCCCTACAGATACAGGAAAAGAAACTGGCAGTTCACCCCTAATTTACTCTTCTTTACCTCTTTACTCTTCATATTAGAGGGACAGCATCGATACAGGATGAGAAAAGCAGGGAGGAGAAAAATAAAAGAAAATTCTGCATACCCACATTCAGCAGTAACTGAACTGCTTGAAATCAAGGGTTAAGAGACTGAATCAGTCTCTCAAGCACAATAAAGGCAGAGTAGTCTGCTATATTCACACTGCCCAGCTGTTCTTCTTTCAGATTCTCAGGTACTCACAAACTCACGTGAAATGAGCTGTTTTGATACAAGTGATATATTATTCTCTTTAAGAGCTCTCCTTATCTCCTACATGAGCTTTCTAGGCAAGAGAAAGATTCATTGAACTTGGAACCAGGATATTATCCCTCTCATCTTACCGAATATTTTTACTATTTGTATTATCAGGGCCATACACCCTTATTACAGGTAATACAGGTAACAAGCTCTTCCACAGGCCAGAGGTTGAACAAGGTCACTGTGGGTGGATGGAATGAGAATAAAAACCACCCTCCAGAAGGCAGAACCTAACTTTGTGCCTAACCCAGGCTAACACAGCACATGGCTCTGCCACCCTCTAGTGTTTAACATCCGCATAAATGAATGAAGGACTTCACTCCTCCAAGGAACTATACAACTGGAAGAAGTCAATCCCTGCAGGTCAACAAATCCATTTCACCGTGCTTGGTTACATGGTCCCTCTGCTGCCACACTCTGCTCTCAGGACCACAGATAAAACTCAAGCTTTCCAGCTCCACTTCAATGTAATATTCAATGTAACATTCAATGTAATAATATCACTATGAAATAAATATTCTCTGACCTTTCTTTTCTTCCCTACTCTAGGATGGGGAAGCAACAGGCTTTACTGAATACATTAAGCTAAACCTCCATAACAGGAACTATGGGTTCATACTGGGTAAAAAGGATTCTGGAACAACTGCTGAAATAAGTTAACACTGAAAATCTTCTAAGTGTTTGTTAGAAAAATAACAGAGCCTTATTGCGTTGCATTTGCATTCTGCTTAATGATATTAAACCCTTAAAGATGATACAAACATTCGGAAGCCGACCAGCAGCAGTACCTTTGCTGCAGATAAGGAATGACAGGCCAACACAAGCTATAAAAATAATTTAAAAAATCATCTAATAAGTTGTTATTTCCACAAGGAATAAGCTTCATTCTTGAAAGTGATATTGATATTTAGGGGACTGGATGCCTCAAGACACAGTTAATGGACTTCAGAGGGCTTATGGCTGTGCAATGAGTATGAATCCAGCCCAAACTAGGAGACATTTACTCATCCCTTTATAATACAAGCAGGAAACAGTACTCCTGTTTGAAACATTACGGTTTCAACTATTTTAGCATTAGCCTAATGCACTTTTTTCATTTCAAGATGCACTGTAAGTCTGTAGGTTGCCTATTTTAGATAAGCAGGTGTCAAGAAACAGCCCCTTAACTTTGCGTGACCTGAGTGTATAGGCACTGCTTGTTGCAGACAACAGTTTTAATATTAACATGTATTACACAAATTGAAAGAAGACAAAGTGTCTAGGACATCACCTTTCACCCTCACACATACATTTTTTTTGGTGTGTAAAGCGGACATTTTCACCCTGCAAGTCTTACCTTTGTTGCAGCAACAGTCGCTTTTCTTTCTCTTTAAGAGCTTTTGCTAATAGAGCTGTCCTCGAAGGTCTGTGCAGGTATTTCCTCTTCCCTGTACATTCATACGTCCAGTGGCCAAACTCTAAACATTTTTGACATCTTACATGCTGCTTGTTTGCCTCCCTATAAAAATGTAGAATTGCTTAAGTGACTGATTCCAAGTCTGTTCTACCTATTGAAAAAATATGAATTATTTTGTAGTATATGTATTCTTCAGACCATATACAGTTATAATTAACCCAGACTGATGTCCACAGGTGCTTTAGTTACTATATACCCTGAATTAGGACAAGAACAGTAACATCAGACACTGGAGAGGTACAAGTTTACAGGTACATACTGAGTTTTGCCAGGCACATGTTCTTCCAGTTAATAAAATGGTCCCATATCAAAGCAAACAGAGTCACTTCCTCTATTCCAGAGCTTCAGCCTAAATCGTCTTCTGCTGAAGTAGCAAATGCTGAACACTGATATCAGCTGTCACTGATCCACTGCACTCGATTGCACTTCGGTTTTCTAAAAGCTTCTGGTCAGCTTAACTTCCCCCACTTCTTAGATTCCATAAACTCCCATCCCCTCCCGACATTTTAAGCAACCTAACAGCCTTCAGAATGTTGAACAGGACTATTCTCTCAGCAAACAGTGATTAACCTTATCACCCACACACCCACACCCCATTTTGGTAAACCCAACTGGCAGAACTTTCAGCTTTATAGAATACAATTGGCTCTAATGCTACTCACCTGACCAAGAACCTAAGAGCAACATAAGTACCAGGAAGAACAGAACCAAACAGCCCAACAGCTGCACATTTACAGATACAGGACCAACACTGACAAGTCTTAACACTACTGAAAAGCTCAAAACTAAAGCAAACTTACAACACACATCAATTATCACACCCTAGAAGCATATATTAGTAGACATGACTCCCATGTTCCCATCAGGCACATGGAAACATAAGAAATACAAGATTTAGTTTCATGACCAATACAAAATAGCAATGTGGAAGAACAAATATACTGCAAGTAATTTGAAATTCTGAATACTTTTTCTATTGGAAAGTAGGAAGTGATTATACTAGCTAATAAGAAAGCAAAGAGAAAGCAAAAAACATCCGCATTGTATCTAAATCTCATGAACAGACCAAAACCAACAAGGACCACAACAACAAAGTCCCCAAACAAAGCATCTCACCCCAAAACAAACAAACAAACAAACAAGGCAGAATGAAACACCTAAAACATGACAATGAAACATAGGCATTTGCTGTTCTTAAAGCCAATAACCAAAAACATTGGCTTTTCCTCTTTTCAGTGTTTGGCAATCAGATCTCTCAGATGTTTTGAGAATTACTTGAAGGTAATAAGCAAGACTGAGTAAGGGCGCCTGCTACCTTCCCTTCTGCCCCTTTTTACACCTCAGCAAACGCCACGCCATGGGCCTGGAAGTTATTTGTTCCCCCAGACCTGACTTGCTCCCACCTGCGGCCCGGGTCCCACCATGACCAGGGGGACACAAGAGCTTTTTACTCTTTCACTTTACTAAAGCGTCAGTCGTTGCAATTACTTAAGAAACAAAAAGGAAACCACCTGGTGTGCCGGACACAGGGGAAAGTTTGGGGGGTTATTTTTCTGTTCTGCGTCGTTTTTAAGCAAGATGAGCCCTCAAACATTTTATCTCTCCCGAGCCCCTCTAAACCCTTCAGCTCCCCCAGGACGAGACCACAAACCCCCAGCCGAGCAGCTTTTAGGAGAAACGCGGGGCCCTTCGTGCTCAGGGCACAACCGACACCCCCAGAGCCGCCGGCTCCGAGCGACCCCGCCGCGACCGCCCTGGGCACCGGCGAGGGGGGCCCACGCTGCACGAAATTGTCCCAGAAAGAGCCTGGTGGCGGGAAGGGGCCTCAAGAAGAGCCCGGGGCGCGAGGGGCGCCCGGGGGCGGGAGCGGCGCCGCCGCACTCACGCCTGTCTCCGCGCGATGAGGCGGTGCATGGGAGTCGCCATCTTCGCGGCGCGGGCGCGAGGCGAGGCGGCCGCCGCGCTGCATGCCGGGACACGGCCCCTCCTCCCGCCCCCCCATTGGGGGAGGGCGGCGCCGCCGCCACCGAGAGCGGGACCTCCCGCGGCCAGAGGGGACGCGCGGCGCGGGACGGCGCGGCGGCCGCTCGTCTCGTCTGCTCCCGCGTTGCCATGGCGCCCGCGGGCCAACGGGCCTGGCCGCCATCTTCAGCGCCCGGCGCCCCCGAGAGGCTGTCCCGGTGCAGGAGCTGCGGCCCATCCGGCGCCGGCAGCGTCTGAAAGGGCGAAACACAGCGACAGGGACCGCCCGCGTGTCACTGCCTCTGTCATGGGGCACCGTGAGCGGTGCTCACGTAGCACCAACAGCCGGGATAGGACACCGTCCCCTCATGTAGCACCAATGGCTGGGCTGGGACACCATCCCTCACATAGCTCCAGTGGCCAGGCCGAGGACCATGTCCCGTCATGTAGCGCTGATGGCAGGGCCGGGACACTGTCCCCTCAGTTTGGCAGCAACAACCAGGCTGGGACACCATCCTGTCACCCATCGAGCATTAACATTCACATTTGTTTTAGCAGCTCAGCTTTGCTCAGAAAAAAAACCAAAAAGGTCAATCCTGCTGCATCCCTGGGTGCATAAGGACGGCACAGTAATTCCTGCGCTGTGAGTCACCCGTCTCCAGTGCAGCGGTGAGTCCAAGTCATGTTGACCCTGCATGAGTCAGCGCCCTGGGTACTCGTGCTGAGGAAGCATAGGTTGGATCCTGCGGGACCCACCAGGCAAATTAGGTCCCCTCTCAGCCAGCTGCAACGACGGCAGCTGCTCTCCTGCCTCCCGCGTCACCTCCTCGCAGCCCCTGGCCAAGGGACACGAGAGAAGAGCAGCTGTGAGCTGAGCTGGAGCCTTCTTGCTGTGCGGAGCTGGCCCGCAGCTAGAGCGGCCTGTCTGCTCATCCTCTCTGCTCATCCTGTTTTTACCACACTAAAAATCTTAAAATCTTAAATTACGAACTGGTAACAACATCCATGTTACACTCAGTAACATTTGGATTGTCCGTAGCACCTGCATGCTAATGCGGCATGGCTAAATTTCCCTAAATTTGCCAATATAACAAGGTTTCTGATTTCTTAAGCCACAAATACTCCATAGGGCATATGGTCTTTTCCTTATACAGAGACTTCAAAGATGTAACTTTTATTAGAACAAACCACTTAAAATATTTCCACTTAAGGGAATGTGAAAGTTGACTTCGAACTCTGCAGGTTGCTGCAGTTTGAAAACTTCCTTGAACTCAGAACATTTTTTCATTGCCTCTCTTTTCATTCAAGGTATTTCATAGCGGCCCTGGCTGACAAAGCAGCGACGTCAAGCACAGCCCTATGGATGGAGTGTGCAGAGCCACCGCTCAGCGCCCGCTTCACCCTCGAGTCAGTGCAGGAGCCGCTGCTGCTCCATGAGCCGGCAGTGCCCATAAATCCTGCCCTGCACATCAGGCTGCTATTTAGAGGTGCAGTATCATTAGCCCGTTTCTAAATGTGCTGGGCAAGGAAATTGCTTTCCAAAATGTGCCCCTGTCTGCCCAGGAGAGAGAAGAGGTGCCCAGACAGCACAGGAGAAAAAGTGGGAAGGTGCTGAAGCTCCCGTGCCGCAGGCACTGAGCGGCTGTGCGTCACTTCACGGGAGACACTGTTTACAGGGCACGGCGGTTTCACACCCAGCATGTTTCTGTGAGACATATTGCTTGTGCAGGAAAGATGTCACCCAACTGCCCACGGACTCTACACGGCATAGGAATAGTGTGGCCACCCCAGACATCTCTCTCAATAGGATGGAAAGGATCTCAGTGACAAGGAATACAGTGAATAGATGAGAGTCTAGAATATATTGCCTCCACTCTGGGGCACATTCCCTAACTATGAATTTATACAAGGCAGTATGTTCCCTTCTTTGCAGGGGAAACAAGCTCACGTGAAGCTCCATGATTTAGTGCAAAAACCAGATCTTTGAATCTGGCTCATGTGTTTCTAAATAGTCACAGTCTAGACACACTGATATACTGGGCTTTTTTGTTTTGTTCTATTTTCTGTTATTTGGACTGACAGTAATGTCCTTCGCATTTCCAGTTAGAGTATGCAGGTATAAATCAGAGCAGAGCCAAGTTCCAGCCATCTAGGAGGTGGGGAACGTGCTGGGTTTTCACAGGAATGTTGACTAATTACCTACTTGACCATTTGGGGCTGTTTTAAAGGAATTGAGCCATTTTAGTCTTGTGAGCTGGGGGAAAAAAACATACGCACATACGTATGTTTTTCAGCCTTCCAG
The DNA here is from genome assembly GCF_059628265.1 of Tinamus guttatus. Taxonomy (NCBI): domain Eukaryota; kingdom Metazoa; phylum Chordata; class Aves; order Tinamiformes; family Tinamidae; genus Tinamus; species Tinamus guttatus. The sequence goes on along the minus strand of NW_028289244.1, from coordinate 827,056 downwards.
TGACTAAAACTGATGACATTTAGAATTTTTGTGGAAAATTATAGCATTTCTTAAGTGAGGAAATAAAGGGAAAAACATTGATGTTACCTGTGAAATAAAATGAAGAAAAAAATATACTGATTTAATCAAAATGTTTTAGTTTTTAATTAAAACCTCCAGTGATGTTTTTCTTTTGCCAGGGAATCTAGAGGTTTGAACTTCCAGATCCTAACTCCATTCTTCCCAATAAACAATGCTGCACAAGCACTACAATTCTCAACTGAAATGCTGGAGCAGGGAAGAGGAAGGATGCCGGCCTGGGCACTTTTTTACACCAGAAACCTGATAGAGAAGGTTCACCAGGAGGTTCGGATTGGAGCTGGGCCACTGTGTGTTTCAAATGGTCCTGAATCTGCCTGGGGTTACTAAATCAAATAGGAAACTTGAGCGAGGGTTTTCTCAAAGCTCTTCTGTTATTTTCGTTGTTTGTTGTTGTTGTTGTTTTTGTTTTTTGTTTTGTTTTTCCCAAGTGGAAAGTAAGGCTGGGCTAATGGAAGGCATTATCTGTATTTACAGAATTTTACCTTTTTAAGAAAAAAACAAAACAAACAAACACACAAACAAACACCTTTGGATACCAAGAGTAGAAAGTAACACCTAGAAAACTTATCCAAGCAGAGAAACCTGATATTCCCAATTGGAAAATGCATTTAGCTCTTGTCATTTTAAATATTCTTTTCTATGGTTTTAAGGTTTCAAATCCATTCCCCATTCTCCATGAACCTGAGACTCCCCCCCTTTCCAGAGGGGCTGTAGCGGGCACAGTGTTGCCATGGAGGTGGGTTGTTGTCATTCTGCCTGTGTCCCGCGACGTGCCGCGCTCCAGCTTATAAACCCGGTGATATTTTTAGAGCCTCAGTTCACATTTCAGTGAACACTAAATATCTTTGTGTGTCAACAGATAATGAATGTCTCCCGCTGGAGCGTAAAGCATGTCGACGTAGCAAGGACGTAGTTTGTGCAGTTTGTGGAAGCTGACATCATTAAATATATCACTGGAATTTATTAAATTGATTTCACACAAACTCAGGAGCATTCCTTTCCCGGGAATAAAGCCAGCAAACACTGACACGCCAAGGAACCTCGGTGACGCCTGAAAGGATTGGCGCCGGGAGCTGGACACAGAACTTTCCAGCCTTCGTTCCTCATCCACAGCCCAAGCGGAGCGGGCAGGCGGTGGGAGGCTGCTCCCTGGATGCAACCGGGCCATGTGCGCATCACACACGCTCGTGGGGCATTGAAAACGTTTCCTGATGGTCTGCCCAGAGGAAACGTGGGCCGAACTGCCCTCACCTATTGCTTCATTTCTTATTTTCAATCTCCTCTTTAATAACTGACAGTGAGACTGTCCCCTCCGTATTTCGTATCAGCAGTACAGGGGCCATCTCCACCTGCAGGACTGACCATCTGGTCTCCTCAGCATCACCGTGTCCCTCCGTGGCCTGTCCAATGTTCTGATGTGTGATGAGAACTGAACATAGGATTCTTCCATGTTCACTGGGACTGGCCCCTTCCTCTCCCAGCTGGAAACACCTCACGCATCTTAAGGCTCCTCTTTTTTTTCCACGTTCACATCGTTTCAAACCGCAGCCGTCCTCTGAGCAGCCAGGACATATGGGCATCATTCTCCCTTCCTATTATTCCCTGAGGATGAGCTCCTGCTTTATAACGTTTTTGCTTAGTCCATGTGTGCACAACCTTATTCTTTGCACTGTTGAATTTCATTCCACTGTTACTACTACTCTTATCAAGAATGTGCAGTGTTGCATTGATAAGGCCTCTTAATTTCATGTGAAACTCAGAAAAGTTAATCATAATTTTAGTATTTCTCTCCTAAAGCCTTGCATTCCAGGAGGGGATGTACACAGGCGTATAACCTTGATCACACTTTCTTCTTTATATTACAGTCTCCGTTTTGTATTTTAGATCATACGATGCCACCCTTGGTGCTAAAAGCTCTTCCTGTCGGCCTCCCACGCTGTCCTGCCGTTCAGTTCCCCCCTCGGTGCGAGGGAGGAGCAGTCACTGCGGCCCCGCTGATAAAGGGCCTGAACTTCAGGGCCAGGTTTCAGGGCCAAACACACGCACCTGCCCTGAGAAGTGTCCTGGGTGCTTAAATTCCACTCGTGCGGACAGGCTGCTGGAGGCACCGACTGCCAGGGGCTAGCAAGAGTATGCAAAGCTGGGCCAGCTTTACATCAGAAAAGTACATTAAGGAGCCAATAAATGTTCCAGGAAATGCATGTTTTTGACCTGGATATCTCTGCGAAAATGTCCTTCACTCTCCAACATAGTTTTTCTCCTATCAGCTTTTCCCTCCTTTTTGCTTTTGTTTGGAATGTTTCTTTGGGTTGCAAATGGGAAATTTCTGGTTGGTTGTTTTGGATTTTGTTTAGCAAGCAGTTTACAGCTCTGCAGCTTCAGGAGGTGTGAGAGTTTAATTCATACACACATGAAATCCAGTTACCTTTGAAGCTTGATGGAAAACTCAGGAAACTGGAGTAAGGCAGAAATTTATCCTTTCAATGTTTATTTCATGGCAAATTCTTGAAATACTTTCACTGTGAGAGTGGCTCCGGAGCAACCTTTCCCAGCCCTGGCAGCTGGGCTTTTCTGAGAACTCTGTTATATGTGGCATGATTCGTATGAGAGCTCTGAGCAACACGATCCTCCGGATACGCTTAGTTCAGGAGATTACAAAGCCCATTTGTATCCGAATATCCCAAAATAGCACGATGAATATACATACATGCATTAGATGACATGCAATGACTATTTATAACCGCCCAAAAAATAGGCCGTGACAGATAACAGCTAGGACTTATTTTAAGCATATGCTTGCTTTCCTGTTTGACCCGCATTACTGAACTGCAAGACATGCCACCGTAAACACAGCCTGGAGGCAGCGGCTTGCACTGAGACAGACCACAGCAGCACATGTGCTATAGATGTGTGTGTTTAAAGGATACATCTGTTTAACACACAGCTGGCAGAGAAAGCGGGATGCTTCATCTGCCAGGCAGAGATTCACCTGCAGAATTCCCAGGGGAAACATTTCTGAGCAAAGTCTTGAAGCTGCGGATGGAGATGGGGACAGACTAGTGCACAGATCAAGTGAACTGGTGGGTGAAGGCGTCAACAGGGTACCCTGAGGAAGAGCCTCACTCCCTGCAGTGCACAGTTTAACATGCACTGACCCCTTAGAAATTGTTTATACACATGATTTTTGAGGAATATATATATGTATATATCCATCTATATTTCTTATATCTATTTGAGGAATATGTATATATCATACCGTCTGTCACTAATACAGATAACCAGTTTGTAGCTTAAAGCAGTGAAATGGCATCCAGCATATGAACAGCAAAACGTTCCTTCTTTGGAAAACACTGAAGAGGCTCTGGTCACATTATCATCATGGTTTTAACTCTCTGTCTCATACTTTCTCACATATAATAGCAGCTGATTAAATAAATAATTGAGTTCATAATGAGTTGAGCATATGATGTGGTTATGAAAGCTTTGTGTTTTTACTGTATTGTTTACATTCGCTTCTAAAGTTTAAGAACTTCTGAGATTTAATTCTCCAAATAGTTGCCAGCTGTTTTAAGAGAAAACTCCGCATCTTTACCATCCGTTTGCTTTCATGATTATTATACAGGAAAAACAGAAAACAGAAGAGACTAGGGAGAACCTTGGGATCCATTCTACTTCTGACTACTGTGGACTGACTACCACAGGCTCGTAGCACAGTACATGGTGCACAGCACCCCCGTGCTGAGTGCGAGGCAGTGCTGTCCCCTGCTATTTCAGCAGGCTCCCAAGGACGCCTGAGGTGAAACACTTCGTTATTACTCTGTCGTTAGCAGCATGACACAATTCCCAGCCCACCTGCAGCTGCCAAAGTGGTGTCACTGCTCACTGCGCTTGTGACAAGGAATTACAAACAGCCCGAGCTCAGGCTGCTCAACGGGCTTCGCGGCAAGAGCCCTTCCTGCTTTCAATATTGAATTTCCCTGCCATGTGCTTTCTGCATCATTAGAAGTGGGAGCAGCGATGTACATACAGGTCTGGGAGCTCGGAACCACACTGTTTATAGCATGCTACATTTCCTGACATGAAGCACGTTTTATCTCAGAATGGAGAAGTGTCCCCAAACACTAAACTTCACAATATTCGTGAGTGTAAAGGAAGTATCAGAATGATGCTGGTTAGGAGGACTAAACCAACACACTGTGCTCTCTTCCCTGAACTATCCCCACAATTTAACTCTCTTTTACTTCTTTCTTTCCTGAGGAAATGGCCTCAAGTTGCGCCAGGAGAGGTTCGGGTCAGATATTAGGAAAAAATTATACAAGGCAAGAGTGCTGAAGCCTTGGAACAGGCTGCCCAGGGCAGTGGTGGAGTCCCCGTCCCTGGCAGTGCCCAAGAAACGCATAGATGAGGTGCTTAGGGACACGGTTTAGCAGGATGGTGTTGAGGGGCTCACGCTTGGACTCAATGATCTCGAAGGTCTTTTCCAACCACAATGATTCCACAATTCTATGATCTCTCTTGCTGCCCCACCAAGCAAGAGACTTCATGCTACCCAACACGGCAGCTTCTCTGCCTTTCCTGCTCCACTGTGTCTTTGGCCCCGATCTTCGCTTATCCTGGGCTGCTCTTCCTGCATCCGCTGGAGCCCTCCCACCCGGCGGGACCAACGTGGGGACTATGGATTATCCCGGAGCTTCCCAACTCCTCATCCCTGCAAAGGGCTTCTCTCTAGGGTGCCCCAATGTGCTCTGTGGTCAAGCACTTCCCTGAGACAGCATGCAGCTACCTAAAAGCCAAGTATATAAATACAGGCCAGAATGGAGACAGATAGGCTAACAGTGATGCTGCGGGTGCTGATTAGAGACTGGCCGTGCTGTAAATCCTACCGGATATAAAGCAGTTACACGCTATTTTGTTTTTGTAGCGTAAGTGGGAACAAACTGTTTTAACCACATTTCGTAACCACATCCTCCAACCAGGAATTGAATTTTTGTCCCCCTGTGGTATGCTTCGGAAACACAGTCAGATCCTGGCTGGATCATTCAGCACCACTAATTACTGAAGCCCGCTGTATTTAATCTGGGAATTCCCACATGGAGAGCCACTTAATGAGCAGTCCACGCATTTGCGTGTGTTTTAAATGTAGTGATTTTTATTGGGGACCTTCTGTCTCACCTTGAGGAGGACATTGAGGAAAAGGTGGCAAACAACGGCAATTGACTGCTTGTTGCTATAAGAGCCTTCCTATGACTCACGGATGCTACCAGAATAACCCTTTACAGATCTGTGAAGTATTAAGAGCTCAACTTCTTTTTTGGTATTTGAGTTTGTTAAAACAGGAAGAGATAAAAGACTTCATTGTAATTTTTCGATATCTAGGGTGGAACCACTAGTATGACGCAAAATAATTATAAAAATAATAACCTAATAGTTAAAAAAAAAGGCACTACTCAGAAAATGTTTTGCTTTTCAGTTCTTTCTGTCCTGCAAAATCTTTGATGTATTTCAAGAAATTGTGTTTTTTTTTTTTCTTGGTCTCATGGAATGTTTATTTTCCTTCAAGTTCCATCTGTTACGCTTAAACAATTACTTCATAATTCCATGTTTAACTTAGAAAACTAAAGTTTAAATGAAAATATTTTCACTGAAAGCCTTGAAAACCTTCCTAAAACATAAAACCCGAAAAACGAAGGAAACAACGCAAAAGCCTCTGAAGCGTCGCCAACTTTGGATTTTATCGCGGTTTTCTTCCAGTCTTACGAGATTACGTCAGAAGGAAAAAAAAAAAAAAAAAAAAAAGGTTTTATTCAGAGAAGTAAGCGCGTTTGTGAGGCTTGTTCTTGCCAAGGGCGGCGGGACACGGGGCACCCTGAGGAGCGGAACTGAGGGCACAGCGAAGCGGCGCCGCCGCCTCAGCACCAGCCTCAGCACCAGGCTCGGCACCAGTCTCGGCACCAGGCCCGGTACCAGCCCCGCGCTCGCTCCGGTTCGCTCCGGGCCAGGCCGGCCGCGCGGGCGCCGCTCTGTGAGGAGCCGGCCGGCGCCGCGCAGGGGCGGGGCTACCGCTTGGCCCCACCCACAGCCTGGCGCGGCGGCGCGGCCCATAGGCCGGGCGGCGGCGGGAGTCTCGCGAGAACATCCTCCCCCCTCCCCACCGGCACGGCAGCGCGGCGCGGCGGCCCGACGGGATCTTTCGAGAAGTCCCCGCGCCCCGGCCGGCCGCGCGCTCCGCTCCGCCCGCCCGCCTGCAGCGCCGCCGCCCGTTTGAACGCGCCGGCCCCGCTCCTCCCGCCGGCCCCGCTCCCTCCCCGCCGCCAGCATGTCGGTGGTGGGCATCGACCTGGGCTTCCAGAGCTGCTACGTCGCCGTGGCGCGCGCCGGCGGCATCGAGACGGTGGCCAACGAGTACAGCGACCGCAGCACGCCGTGAGTGAGGCCGCGCGGGCGGGCGGGCGGGCGGCCCTTTGTTGGCAGCGCGGCGCGGGACTGCGCCGTCCCGCTCTGCGTGACCGGCTGGCCGCGGCCCCGGGTGTCCCCGGTGTACCGGGTGTCCCCGCGTGCCCTGCCCCGCCCCAGAGCCGGGCGGGTGCGGGCGACACAGGGAGCAGAGCCGGTTCCTGGCCCTGGTCCCTCAGAAAGACACTGGGACCCCAGGTGTCTCCTGCTTTACTGGGACCTGAGGTGTCTCCTGCTCTTGTAGAGCCCCAACATACCCGGGGCAGAGCTCGAGGAAGCTGCCCAGGCACCTCTTTCATGGCTTGTGTGAATCTATCTGTCTGTCTATGTATGTATGTATCTGTCTATCTATGTATCTATGTATCTATCTACCTATCTATATCTTCAGTCTTGATCCGCAAAAACTTGATCTTTAAGAGTATTGGGCTTCTTAAAACTCAGCTGAAATTGGCCTCCAGATTCATAGCTTGCTGGGGTGGAGGAAAGAAGAGTGAATGCGCGGGGCAACCCTGGAAAAGCCACTGACTAATAGTGCAACTCACCGGTGGATTTGGTCTTGAAGGGTGCTACATTTTACGGTCTGTTTTAATTCTGCTAACATAAACTGACTTCTTAGCACGCTTCTGAAGAACAGGGTGTGCTGCTTATCTCGAATAAGTATTCTTTTTCTAAGAAAAAATGAGAGAGGAAACTGAGGTAAAAGTGCTGAGAATGAATAGCAGAGGCAAATACAGAAGGAGAAGGAGCTTGTAGTGCACCAAACCTAGAGATGAGCTGGTTGGAAAGCTAGATCTTCTAAGTAATCCTAGAGCTATTACAGTGTAGTATGTGCTTATATTAAAATAGCTATTTTGGTGAGGGAACTGCATTGTCCAGAGTATTTTAGCACTTTCATATCTGTTTAAAAAGACCCGAAGCATGAAATGACCTTGCTTCTCACTAGATAATACCTCAGCTCTGTTTGCCTTCTGCTGTCTCCAAGCAATGAATAAATGGAGAATGGAATTTGTTAATTCACTGCTGTATACCAGAGTGTGGACTCACTTCTCCATGCATACCTTCAGCAGTGTTGAAGATGTGCTAGGTGGATGTACTAGGAAAATTTTAAAGTAGTTTTCTCAAAGCTGTAGGTATCTGTTGAGAGAGTTCAGATTCTACTCAATATATCTGAAATATGAGCACAAGCCTTACTCCCTGAAGGAGATTAATTACACAAATGTGTTCTGGCATGATCTTTTCCGGAAATAATTTAATTGGCAAAGGCCGAAGTGATTCAAACAGAGATTAAGTTCTGTTAGAAATGCTCATTTTGACCAAACTAATTTTTCTAATTACTGTTCTGAAGTGTGCGTGTGTGTGTGTGTGTGTATATATATATATGTATAAAGGTACGCGCACACACACACAAACCTATTTAAATAGACCTCTGTACACACTATTGGATACATGCAGAAAAAAATCTGGAATCATACAAATATGTATTAAAAATATTAATGACTTAAATGTCTGTCTTGGAAACAAAAGCCTCATTTAAAAAGTCAGTGTAGCTTTTATTAAAAGTCAGCCCTGGGGAGAGTCATGCAAGTTTGCATGGTGTATTTTCTGAAGAAATGATTTATGGTCAAGGTTAAGCATTATTTTATGCTTTGCATGTTGACATGCAAATTTCAGACAGGATTATCAGATAAAATTTAAGAATTTAAGTGCTGTTCTTTTGTGCAGACCAAACTTCCTCTCAGGATGAGGATGTCTCCTGAGCAGCTGCAAGGGGCTGGGGGGAGCAAGTGTAAAGTAGTGCCTGCAGGTAACTTAGTTCATGTGTATTAAGGAGGTTCAATATTCTCTTTAATTTCTATTCCGTTAGTCCTCTCATGACCTTTGCATTTATATGTTTCTATGCAAAATGTGACGTTACTTATTCCCCTTGCACTTAGATTGTGCAATACCTCCTTTTGTATTTTATTGGCTTAACTGTGGTGGTTCCTAGTGTGAACTGATTTGGGGAGTGAGAGGGGCAGAAAATTCTTCCCCTTCCTCCGCACTGCTTCCGTTTCAGCTGCTCTGGTTCCCTGCACGACTCTGCAGGGATTAGAGGAGAGGCCGTGTTAACTGGATGAGGATGAGAAGGGGCAAGGGGGCTGCTGAGTGTGACCCTCCTGCCTGGCCGGTAGCTGCATCACTTCCACCATAGTGTGAAATTGCTTCCTTGGGTCTCTGGAAGCTATTGCAGGTCGAAACATCTACAGTGGTGCGAGTGAGTCAAAGTTGTAGTGATTTTTGCAGTAAAGACAATTTTGGGTGGGATATTTGGTTGATGGATAGTTTTGGGGTTATTTGGAAGGCTTCACCGTCGATGCAGCAAGCTGTTTGGCTGTTTCTGTTCAGCTGTTTGGCAGAGCATGCATGCTCTAAAGCTGAGCAGGTGGCAGGCATGCTTAAGAAGAAAGCACACGCTTTTTTTGCTTTTGTTCCCAGAATATAGCGCAGAAGCCTATTTTCTGATGACTCTTTCTAGACTGATTTCTACCCTGAGTTGTTAGCCTGGCACCGCTGCAGAGTTCTGTACTGTTTCAGAACTGGTGAATTGGGGCTGATGGCCTGTGAATTCAGCAGCAAAGTAGCTGAATGTTTTCTTTGCCTGGGAGAGCAATAGAACTTTTCCATTACAGTTGATGTCTTGATTTCTTTCTGAAGCCCAGGGTGAATAACTTCATGACAAGTGTTCGTTATGTTTTTGCTTATGCTCTACAGCTCTTGTTTCCTTAGTGTTGACCTTAGGGTCTGCATAGCATAAACTTTCTTTTCATTAACTAATCTCTTCAACAATTGTTTTAAGTAACAGTTATTCATCAATGTTTATTCTATTGCAATGTATGCTTTAGGGTGGACCTTGTTTTCATCTGTTAAGTGGTGAATAAATGATGAGTAGATACAGAAACAATGTGGTTGTACCACTTTAGCCTTCCCTTCTGTTCATGGCAATTTGTTTGATCATCTGCAAACAGCAGCCTAAATTAAAATCTGTTTTTTGGGTAGCCCTGTGGCATAACCATGCTACAGAGCAGCTTCTTGATCTGCTGTATGGAGATCTACTTAAATATGTCGTTAAAATACGCTTTATTAATAGTAAAGAATCGTTTGACTCAAAGTATTTATGTTAATTAGCTTACTTTTGAGGTATGAAGAATCTTGATTAGAGAGCAAGGTGAGAAAAGGACTGGATTTAGCTTTGTTTTATGGCTCCTATGTTTTTTTGTTAAATACATAAATTAAGAGGTTTAGTGGGACTAGGAACTAGAACTTCTTCAATAGTGTGCTTTTTTTTTTCTTTTTTAAACTGTGAGGTATCAAAAAGTAGCTTGGGGTAAAGTGTGTTTTGTTTTACTTCTGTAATCTATGTTTTATTTCAAAGAAATTTCAACTTATTCAGAAGCACTACTTTAGAAGTAGTGTGAATAAGCTGTTTTATTTCAATATAGTTTAAATCATAGTTCTCTTCTTGACCTTAAAACTCAAATTAGAGTGTCTTTTGATCAAAATCCACAAGAACTAAATTTCTTCCAGTGCACGACCAACTTTCTTAAAGAACCAAAGGATGTTAAAATGTCTCTTGTCCATCAGTATTAAATGCTTCTGTTTAACAAAAATGCCACATGACACTTTTAATATAATGCAGTTTTAACAGTCATTGCCAGACCAGAAATTTTTCTTCTTTTTGTAGATCATGTATAGCCTTTGGACCTAAGAATCGCTCAATTGGCGCTGCAGCTAAAAGTCAGGTGAGAGTGTTACTTTGGTAAAAGCAACTACATGTCAAAATTGTGGCCGTTGTGGCTATTTCCCAGTGAAGATTGCAGATGTCTTTGGGGCTTCCGCTGCTTCGTGTCTCCTGAACAGCTGAGCCCCATTCAGCTGTTCAACTTGTAATGCTGCTTTATCATCTTGGGTAGAGATAAAAGGGTTATTAGTGTCTAGGAACTTACTGTTGTACGTAACAAATGTACAAAAAACATTTTTTTGCCTGTTAAAACATGGTGAATACTGGCATTATTTGCATTGCAAATGTAAACTCTAAATCTTAGCAATATCTTTTAATCCTACTTTAGTTTGTCCCAGTTTGTATGTCTTATGACAGCATTCGGTTGTGAGGTTTCACAGAGTTCCATTAAATGCATAATTTCAAGGGAGAAAAGGTGTAAACACGGCTCTTGTAAACTCTGCGGGATTGAATTAAAACCTAAATATTATCTTTGAGCTTCCTTGCTCATACATTGAACTTCTTTTATGTAGGTAGGTAAATATAATTTGAGGGCCAAGAGGAGGCTTAGTTTTTTTGTCCTGCTTGTGACATCTGTGTCCTACTGTCTTGTATCTTGTGTTAGTGTGAAACACCTATAAAACAATTTCTTTTGAAGTCCTCTACAGGAAGTGACTTTTCAAATGCTCGCTTTTTCTTAGCCTAAAATACCTAGAGATGTGTGAAGATTCAGTATCTAGAATACAAAAAAGACTGGACACAACTATGTTATCCAAGAACAGAAGAACTGTGCTAGAACTAAATGCAGATGTTTTTCTGGAGTTGAGTGTCTGCTTAGCTTAAAGAAATTCATTGGTACAGAGATCCAGTAGAGATGAGGTATGTCCTACAAAATAAACGTAGAGAAAATAAAAACAAGGTTATTTAGAATATAGACATTTGACCGAATCCCAGGTAAGCAGTACGTGGTACAACGCTTGCCACCTTTGTCAGTTACTTTGATTTTTTTTTTTTGCAGTATTTTCTTGCTCTAATATAAATGAATTAAATTTACATGCAATATTTGAAAACAAACTAGAGACTGAGTTTTAATTTTGCCATTGCACTAATTCCTGCTATTAATGCAAGCCCAACCACCTTAATTTAAGTTAGCAGGGACCCAAGAGGTTACTGCTTACTTCAAAATGTATTCACGACAAGATCCTTGAGCAGCTATTTAAGAATATCTGTATGTTGACTGGTCACATGAATCTGCTGGGCCTGAAGTGGAGTTTACGTCAATATGGTACTTTACCAGCTGAATTACAGACTGCGAGGCAGTACCAGGCTAGGATGCTAGGAAAGAGGTAAATGGGAAGGACATACTGCTGAAATATTGCAAAGGTATGCTACACACTGTATTATGGGAATTGCATTTTAGCTGATTTATGGTTTTTATATTAACATCTTGGCTCTATTTTGAGGTATGCATTTTAATCCCAAAATTCCTGTAGGCTATCTAGGAGATCAGAAGGAAGTTGCCTTTTAGCAGCTGTTCTGATACTGTTAAGATACAAATGACAAAATCTTTTGGCAAGGGAAGCCTCAGAATAGAACTTTCCATTGTCTTGTTTGAAATTCAGATGCTCCCCTGCCATCTTGTATTAAAGGCTTCTTTTCCTCTAGGTTATTTCAAATGCAAAGAATACAGTACAAAGTTTTAAAAGATTTCATGGTCGTGCATTCTCAGATCCCTTTGTTCAAGCTGAAAAAGCAAACCTTGCGTATGAACTTGTCCAGCTGCCAACAGGCTCCACAGGCATCAAGGTAAGGCTGGCATACTTGAAAAAGAACCAGAGGAGAAACTGGTAAAAATTCCTTTTTTATCTGTTCTGAATCTGCTGACTCTAGTTCCATTCTTTCATGAATAGAAGAACCTTAAATAGGGGATTATAAGGCTGCTAACACCTGGGGAGAGCATCTGCCTTAGGCAGGAGACTGATTTTTGCCCAGTTATACAACTGTTCTTCCTGGAAAAGCCCGTCTCGCACAAATTCTGCTGTAGCAGTGCTTTTCTTCTCTCCATGGTGAATGTGCGAGACAGCTACTTGACAAATGTATTTTATTCAGCTACTGCCCTGATATTGCAAAGATGTGAGAGATTAACTTAGTATTTCAGCTAAAACGTTTTTTAAAAAGTGTTTTCCCAGCAATGGCTGAGCTTCTCTTTTGGGATTGGGCAAGTGAGTTGTTAAGAGGGCAGCAGGGAGGAAGTTGTGATAGGTCCTGTCTAGCATTCAGAGGAAATCTGTGTCCCAAGAAGCTTTGTATAAATGAATTCTCAAACGTATTTTCCAGCCCTTATAGTTTGACGTCTTGTAATTGCCGTGCACAAGCTAACCTAGCATAGCAAAAGTTGTGTAAAAGTGTGTTTGCTTTTAGGAAAGAAATCTATATATGTTTTTTATACTTGTTGCACATGGCTTTTATCGTAGTATGATATATGTGTATATATACACACACACAATTTTTTTATTTAAGGTCATGTACATGGAAGAAGAAAGAAACTTTACTGTTGAGCAGGTGACAGGAATGCTCCTTACCAAATTAAAAGAGACTGCTGAGAATGCACTTAAGAAGCCTGTTGTTGACTGTGTTGTTTCTGTAAGTGTGATAATTGTTATACTGGGTTAGTATCATAAGTTGAAAGGCTTGATGATAGTAGCATTAAATTGCCTACTAAATTTAAAATATTCAGGTCTTTATCCTTTCTACTTAAAACTGACTGCTACTCTTCCTGAAAACTAGATTTACGTTACTAATGGTAAAAATCTCTTAAATTGCTGCTAATTAGTAAACCATATTTGATAGATAACTAAAAATAAGTGGCTTTCACTTCTAAAATGCAGGGAAATTGTCTAAAAAAGCCGGAGGGTGGTGCTTGATATAGCTTGTTTGTTTGTTTGTTTTTTCTTTTTTTCCCTCCTGTCTTGGAACTGAAGGCAAACTTGAAGACTACCTTCTACTATGTAATTGTGCTTTATACTGACTCTATTTACTTGTCTGTTTGCTATAGATGACTTCTCTGAAAGTTAATATCAGCTCTCTGATCTTCTTGTAGGTTCCCTGTTTCTATACAGATGCAGAAAGGAGATCTGTGATGGATGCTACACAGATTGCTGGTCTCAACTGCCTGAGGCTAATAAATGAAACAACTGCAGGTTGTTCCTTTCTTTTCCTCCATGTCAATCACTTAATTTTGTAGTTTTACAAGATAAAAGGGTTTTTTTTTAACCTGTCACTGACTTGTGCTATCTGGAATTACTGCTAGTTTTAGAAATGGGACTGGTTACTCTTAAATGTTTCTTAAGCCACAATCTGTTTTCCGTTGCTTTACAGAAGCTTCTATAAAAATCTTCCTTCAATATCCTGGTTTTCATGCAGCTACTCTCTGGACTAGGAGACTAGTAATGTTTAATGGTCTCTGGATTAATATGTTTAATGGTCTTCCATGTTGGACTACTATTGGGACTTTTAAGATGTATTGTACATCTTGAAAAATAAAATGGATATTAATTATATTTTTTAATGCTCTAACAGTTATTACTTAGGAAAAAATAACCAGAAAAGATTGCACTAAATATTTCATTTCTGTTTCTGTATAGTTGCCCTTGCGTATGGAATCTATAAACAAGACCTGCCTGCCTTAGAAGAGAAGCCGAGAAATGTAGTTTTTGTGGATATGGGGCATTCTGCATATCAAGTCTCTGTTTGCGCGTTCAACAAAGGAAAACTGAAAGTAAACAATTTGTTACTAATCTTTCAATTAACACTTAAAAATTAATCTGTACATGCATGGACTACAACAGGCAAGCTTGTGCACGGACAGCTCAATTTTTTCGACTTTCTCTGGATTTAAAAGTAGGGCAGAGAACTAGAGCACTTTAGTGGTATGTGTAGGAGACAAACATGCCTTAATTGGCAGACTTGTGGCAAAAAAAAATTGCTGTTAAAAGCACTATAGTTTCTGACAGCATGCTGCTGAAAAAAAAAAGAGCAAGTGTTAAAACAGGAATTTGTAGAGTGATACAGGTGTCAAACATTTTACCACTCACTATGCTACTCATGTAAAAGAACTAAGGCATTCTTAACTTTCACAGGATAATGTAATTAAGCAAGTTAGATTTCTAAATGCAAGTTAAATTTCTAAAAGAGGGTAAGTTGTCAGAACACTGCTTTTTCTAGCAAATACCAGAATTGCTTAGTTAGCCTCTTGCTAGGAGATAGAGTAAGGTTTCTGTAAGTTATCTGTTGATACTAGAGAAAGGTTGGAGAATAAGCACTGCTGTTGAGAACTGAGCATAAGTGCCTTGCCATGCAACACTGCAGGCAGGGTAATGTGGTGCTTCGTGACTATTCTAACAAAAATCGAGTTCATAACGTGGTGAAAGAGAGTCAGATTTGATAGATGGGCTACAGATTTTCCTAATAGATAATTCCTTCCTGACAAATTAACACCTATTTGTAGGAGTTAAGCACACTTATTCTCTAGTTTTATTTTTAGCTTGGCGTAAGCGTGTTCCACCCTTATGAGGCATCAAATATTAAACTGGGATATGATTCAAAGTGACAGTGGCTAAGCAGGGCTTGGAAACTGTGCTGGTCTGCTCATAGCAATTACCAAACAGACTGTGTGCTAAGTCCAGCCAAGTCCTCTTCATTTTTTTTTTAAAGACTTCTCTTAATGATAGAACACTGGGTGCCGAATTTCCTTTTTAGCATTTGGGATAGCAAATCTTTGGTACAAGAATTGCAGTGTATTCTAGTTGCATGTGCCAGAAGGAGAAAGAATCATTCATGAAGTGAGGAGAGGTTTACTATTTTTGTAGCTATTAGAATTTGTTTGTTAATGCTGGTTCTTCTGCCCCAGCACCATTTTGAACATAGCATCTCTAACACGAGCTACAAAAGGGATAGGATAATCGTGGTTTAAATTCCATAGGCTTTTTAAAAAGTCATATATCCTTTGGGACTTCTGAACTGTTACTGTAGTTGCCATTCACATAAAAGATCAGATGTTAGTAAACACGATGTAATTGCTACTTAGATTGCCTGGAAATATAAGAATAGCCTGATTCTTGCCAGCAGTACCAGATATGTGAAAGATGGATATAGGATATAGCTTTGGGGATGAGTTAGAATTCTAGAAGTGTTCATCAGAAGACCCTACCGGGTTTGGCAAGGGCAGAAAAAAATCTTCAGGACTTCCTGGTTTTATTTCTTGATTTTATTGCCCCAATATAATTCTTCCTGTGTAGTAACATTGCAAAAGTTCTATGCAGAACTTTGATTGAAGGCTAAAATGCATCTTCAAAGTAGTGGTTTGATATTAGCCACTAAAAGATTTCGCTAAAGTAATGACAAACTGTGCTGTTACTGAAGAGTTGACTTTTTTAAAGGTTCTTGCTACATCATTTGACACAACCCTTGGAGGCAGGAAGTTTGACGAGATGTTAGTTGAATACTTCTGTGAAGAATTTGGAAAGAAATATAAACTAGACATCAAGTCAAAGATCCGGGCATTGTTGAGACTGTACCAGGAGTGTGAAAAACTGAAAAAACTGATGAGTGCTAACGCTTCTGATCTGCCAATGAACATAGAATGCTTCATGAATGACATAGATGTCTCTGGAACCATGAACAGGTAATGGTCATACTCTCCATAAAGGTAAATTTTAGAACCCACCTCATTCAAGTCACTTCAGCCAGGAGAGAAACTTATTAAATACAGGTGCTTAGCCCTGGAGTGGGGAAGGAAATGTAAGAAGAGCTTGTGGAGGGGGTACTACTCAAAATGGTAGTGTTTAATGCTCTTGACTTTGGAGAAAGGGCAGTTGATGCTGCAGGGATGCCTGGGATACTGGAGCTGAGTTAATGTACTGGAAAGCGCAGGAGCAGGTTTAGAGAGAACACAGCAGTAGTCCAGAGCCAGCCTTGCACTCCTTCAGGTCGGGAGTTCTCTTGTATTTGCAGTTTTAACTTGTGGGCTGTCTCTCTATTTATGGCTTCCTTCAACAGAAGCAAATTTTTAGAGATGTGTGATGGTCTTCTTGCAAGAGTCGAGGCGCCCCTTCGCAGTGTGCTGGAGCAAGCCAGTAAGTGTGTCTGCATTCTGGATTCTGAACGCAGAAAGAGGAAACATCCTTAATGCAGGCTTTCCTTGGATGTTGGCAAAACTTTAGCAGATTGACGAGTAAAGTTAACTTGCTTAGCAGTTACAAACTTTTTGAAACTTTACACGCAAGCTAAGATCTGGCTTTCTCGTTCTCTAACTTAAAATTCTGAGCAACAAGCTTAATGTTTGGTTTGGTATAATCTTGTTAGCATTTTCATGCAAAACTGAAAATTTTAATCTATTAAAAACTGTCTGTCTGCTTCCTAGAGTTAAAGAAGGAGGATATTTATGCAGTAGAAATAGTTGGTGGTACCACAAGAATTCCTGCTGTAAAAGAGAAGATCAGTAAATTTTTTGGCAAGGAAGTCAGTACAACTTTGAATGCAGATGAGGCTGTTGCACGAGGTTGTGCACTGCAGGTAAGGAAAATGCAGAGGGTGCTGCTGTGCTTTAGCTGTGAATGCTCTTGCTGACATCCATTGTCATTTTAGCTAAAGATCACAATATCAAGTGACAAGAAGAGCGCTTCATGTGTATTATAGAATAGATTTCAGTGAACTCTAGGAGCGTGGTTGGAAGAACACAAATGGCTGGTTTCTAAGTGATTCCTTGTGCTGTTCGTCTAAGCCAAATGAGTGCAGAAGCAAGTTTGTTGCTGTGAAGCATGTGCTCTGCTTCTGCTGTAACTGGAAACTAGCAGTCTGGTAACATATGATGAGACTTCCACCTCCAGGCTCCTTCGCCTAGGTTAAACAATAAAACAGGATATTATGACAAGCTTATTAGCTGTCCTATATGTCAGTTGCTTAATTACATGGATAAAAATGAGATATTGAGAAAGCTAATGTGGCTTGCATTGATTCAGATTCATTGGTAAATGATGAATGTAAAGGCTTGAGCTGCATTAAATGTTCTGCATAGTTCCTAGCTATAGCATCATCAAGGGTGCCTTAATTTTGCTCTTGTCACCTTATTTTCCTCCTTCAAGGGTTAATATGTGCTTATGTGCTTATTGCCCTATTCTGCAGGGATACAAACCAGTTGCTAGACTTGGCTCAAATGGACTTTTGTCTAATGGGAGTTGGGGGCCATGGGGAGAACTGGTACTGTGTCACTCTGAAGAAATCTGGAAGCCCCAATTAAAGTTATGTTGGCATCAAAACAAAAGTAGTTGAAACATAGAACCATTTTGTTGTTCAGTTGACTAAGTTAGAATTTGTGCACTTCCATTTTTGGACTGAGCAAGTGATTGTACCTTCATGAAAAGGAAGAGTTCATAAAAGCTTCTGATCTTTACTGTGCAGTTCCATCAGTTATTAGACACCTTTAACTTAGAATATGCCTACGTATTAAACAGATGAAATAACTGCTTGTTGAACTGAATTACTACTCACCTCAAGTTTCAGCTGGTATAGTAAGAATGTCTTTTGCTCTTTCAGTGTGCCATTTTGTCTCCGGCTTTCAAAGTGCGAGAATTTTCTATCACAGACTTAATACCATATCCTATTTCTTTACGATGGAATTCACCAGCAGAGGAGGGGTTAAGGTAAAAAAAAAAAAAATCAGATCTTTTGCATGATTATATGCAGATAACTAGATAGAGGTTTTTGAACAGTACCCATTTAAATGTTCAAATTCTGATAGCTTGCTTGTCTTAAGTTAGTGGCAATAAAAAGCCAAGACCAGATCAACATTTGGAAATTTTTATTTCTTATATAGCTGTTGCTCTTAGGAATGTAATTTAGGATTTTTTTTGTCACTTACTGCTGTATCTTAAAGGAAAGCTCCATGTAAGAATGTTCTGTGTTTATCCTGCATCATCTTGCATGCTAAACATCTGAAGACAAGTGCTCTGCTCTCTTGCAGTGACTGTGAGGTCTTTCCCAAGAATCACACGGCTCCGTTCTCGAAGGTGCTCACGTTCTACAGGAAGGAGCCTTTCACTCTTGAGGCATACTACAGTGCTCCCAAGGAACTGCCTTACCCAGACCCTGCAATAGGTAGTTAAGGGTCTTCTCTATTTTTAAACATTTGTAATCGTGCATGTTTTTTGGGACTTCTTTATAATTAGGTAGTCTAGAAAGTGCCACAAATGCTGTAGTAAGTGCTTCATGAGTCATGGATCTACAGGTAAAATGAGTGGAGCAATGCAGAGCTTATGGGCGGATAGTCTAAATAAAGAGAATTTCATTGGTTAAGCAAACGTAGAAAGGGCATCCTCAGAACTGTGCAGTCTCTTACCAATTACTATTCTACCAATAACACCAGCTTTTACAACATATCTTAGACATGGAAAGTCCTGAGAACTATGCATTCTGGCATTTAGTGAAAAATCAAGTTGTTTGGCTTTGAACAGGATTTAATATTCTCTGCGTGCATTATAATCTGTTATGAGCAATAATCAGGATTTATTGATTTGTATTAATCAACAGTATTTTTTCTTCTTAGCTCATTTCTTGGTTCAGAAGGTCACACCCCAGACAGATGGATCCAGTTCAAAAGTCAAAGTGAAAGTTAGAGTCAATATCCATGGCATCTTCAGTGTGTCAAGTGCATCTTTAGTGGAGGTTCATAAATCTGATGAGAATGAGGAGCCTATGGAAACAGACCAGCATGCAAAAGAGGAAGAGGTAACAGTTACTTTTTATTTATTTATTTCTACCTGGCAAATCACTGTAATAGTTAAGCACAATTGGCCAAGTTCTTGTCAGATTCTGAAGCTTCTAGAAGGACTGAGTAAGCATTTTAAGGAACTAAAAATAAGATGTCATTAACTGAAACTGGGACTGAAATATAGATGAAATTCCTGATCATGCTAGGATGATCTGTTGCTTCTCTGAGCAAAGACTAAAGCCCACAATGTACCACTTAAGACTACTTAAGTTTTCCTTCTATTTCTTCACTTGTGTATTGTGTAAAGGAAGTGATGAATTGAGTCTTTTTGTGAATTTCAGAAAATGCAGGTAGACCAGGAGGAGCAACAGAAAACTGAAGAACAGCAGCAGGCCCAAGCTGAAAATAAGGCAGAGTCTGAAGAAATGGAGGTAACGTACCTGTATCTGAAGAAAATGTGCAGTGGATGCGCCCAGCCATGGCTGTAGCTGGAGCTCTGGAGGCTAAATTTTTATTTGAATAAACCTGTCTGTGTTGCGTAGAGCTTAAAATACATAAATAGCATAAACTGATGCAGATGTGTCAAGTGACCTAATACTGGATACATTGGTGAATTCTCCCGTCTATGGAAGAAATAATGAATTAGTTTTCAATAACTGAAATATGAGGAAAAAGTCTTTTAGTGTGAACACTGGCACCCTCATGAGTGTTCAGAAAAGGCCACAAGATGCATTATTTTCCTGACCTTTTTGGCAGTTAGGTGTAAGAATCGTGGTATATAGTAATGCCGTTTACATAGTGGATGTAATTAGAGCAAGGGATCATATCAGTAATAATATCTTATCACTCTTGAATACTGAACTTGAACTGACTGGTGATTGATGCTTTGAATATATTTCCTTAACACAGACTTCTCAGGCTGATTCAAAAGACAAGAAAGTGGATCAACCGCCTCAAGCCAAGAAGGCTAAAGTAAAGACTACTACAGTGGACCTGCCCATTGAGAACCAGCTGGTGTGGCAGATAGGGAAAGATATGCTGAACTTATTCATTGAGAATGAGGTAAACTTGTGCTTTGGTTGCCTAAGCCAGAAGTTTCACTAGCAGAGCTCCAAAAATTTTCCTGTTCATTAAACATAGTTAATTGCCAAGGGTGGGCAAGGAAAGATGAAAAGGAAAAACATGCATTTTTTTTTTCTCCAGGCTGGACAACAGGGTCCATGGAGCTCAAATATATTATCCTGTTAAGTGAATGTTGTAACTCTTCTATTGAAGCTGTGCTTTGCAGCTATAGGACACAAGACAGCAAGTTAAATAGGGTGATTTTTCCAAAACTTTTTGCATTTATGAGCTGCTTAGTGACCACTAGCACTATGGTGGATAATCCCATAGCCGGGGCAATTAGGTCTTTACTATATTTCACCAATCGTAAGCTGAAATTAACTTCTCATGTTGTCTGCTTAGAACAGTTCTCTAAATGATCTATTTCAAAGCCTTAGCCAAGGCTTAAGGTATCAGGTACCAGGTATCCTGGTAACCAATACTGAACAATTAACTTTTTAGTTGACTAATTTGAGGACTTCTTCACAGGGTAAGATGATAATGCAGGATAAGCTAGAGAAGGAGAGGAATGATGCCAAGAACGCAGTGGAGGAGTATGTGTACGATATGAGAGACAAACTCTGCAGTATTTATGAGAAATTCGTAAGTGAAGATGTAAGTATTATTAGCTTGATCGTCTTCTAATACTTTTTATTGCAACAAACGATCACATTTTATTGGTCTTTTTACCTATCAGATATGTTTGAATGCCTGGGTATAATTATTTTCAGAATTTAAAGTCTGTACTTGAAGAAATACCTTTTTAACCTCTCTGGCTATGAGTATAACCTTTCTAAGTGTGGACCAAGTGAAAATTAGATGGTATCCAGGATACATTGTGTGTTCTTTTTCCACAACAGTTGAAGCAACTGAAGTTATCAGTGTGTTTTCATATGGAAGGAGAGTGAGTGCTTGAGCGATCATTTTGAGGCAACCTCTTTCATTTTGCCTAGAGAGTCTCCACTATTACAGGACTCTTGCCAGCAAGGTGTACCCTAGGTGTCTAGATAGCTGTGCCAGAGCTGAACTGGGTCAGGAGGTGAGATTCCTGCCACCTTTGCCAAAGATGGGTTTCACTCTGGTCGCAGTCGTGCTCGTATAGTCAGTCACAAGGCAAATGGGCAAAGCAGTAAGATGGACTTGTGCAGTCTGAGCACAGCCTACTTGGGAGACTGAGTGCCAGAGATGGCTCCTCCTTAGGCCAGCTTTCCCAGGAAGCTAGGCTGAAGGAAGGCATAGTTCTGTCATCCTGCTTTTAATGACAAAAAAACAGCTTTAACTTCTTCACACTCTAAAAATGTAACCCTTCATAAGAGTCCAAATATCGTTTAATCCCATGTAATAAATTCTTATTTAAGTATTTATTTTGTATGGATTGCTTCAGGATAGAAATAGTTTCACCCTGAAGCTGGAAGATACAGAAAATTGGCTTTATGAAGATGGCGAAGACCAACCCAAACAAATTTACATTGATAAATTAGCAGAACTGAAGGTAAGTGTTTTAAGTTCTTTAGAAATTTACCAAATCTAGAGCACTTCATTCAAGCAGGGGGTTAGCTTGCTGTTTCAAATTAGCACTGATAAACCAATTAACCTGTTATAGTAAGTGTGTAAGGAATAAACTTCCAGTTGGTCTTGTATCAAGACAAAGCCGTTCGAGGTGGATGAGACCTTTTCCCATATGAGGGGAGGGAAGAGTGCAAGGTTCAGAACGCTTAGCAGTGCTCAGCAATACTGTCAGAACTTGCAGCAGCTCATTACGCTGCTGGCTGGTTTTTGATATCTGTCACATTTTGTTTCAGACTTTGGGTCAACCTATTCAGGCAAGATTTCAAGAATCGGAAGAAAGACCAAAAGCTTTTGAGGACTTGGGAAAGCAAATTCAACAGTACATGAAAGCTGTTCATGCATTTAAAGCAAAGGTATTTCCATGCTTAACTTCAGGCAAATGCAAGGCATTGTTGCAAATCTAATTGGATTTTTAAAATAAGCTTCTTTCAGCAGAAGGCTGCTGGCAACCTCCTGATTAGATTCTCGGTTCTCAGTGCAAATGGAATGTTAGTTTGAAAATGTGCTTTTAATCAGTTGTTGATTCCCTCATGAAGGAAGAATAGCTGCAGCAGCAGAACTTCAGTTCTCTGATTAGAGAGCTGCAGGAGACCTGCTCAACTGCCCTGTTAACTCAAATAGCCCTCTGGGTAAATGGAACTGCTGTTTCTAGTGTTTTGAAGTCAAAAGTTTGAATGAAGAAATAAGCAGTTGAGATTTCAAATAAATACTTATACAGCCACTTGGCTGTTTCAGGATGAGCAGTATGATCATCTAGACGAAGCGGATATAGCAAAAGTGGAGAAGAGCGCAAATGAAGCTATGGAGTGGATGAATAACAAGCTCAATCTTCAGAACAAGAGGAGTCTCACTTTGGACCCCGTTATAAAAGCTAAAGAGATACAAGCCAAGACTAAAGTAAGTCTTTCTGCACCCTTTGCTGCATTTCTGAGAGCATGACCATTTCACAGTCTAATTGTTTGTGCTGTGAGGTGACAAACTGGTAGAAGGGCAGTGCTGGAGTAATACCTGTTAAATTGGAGTTGGTGGAACATCAGCGTGCAGCTTGGACTATGCAGCTGCTCTGGTCCCTGGCCGATGGGATCTCTAGGTTGAAGTACAGCGGCTGCGCCATGAAACGCTTCTAATGCTTCTGTTCCTGTGTTTTCTAGGAATTGACCAGTATTTGCAATCCTATAGTCACCAAACCAAAACCCAAGGTTGAGCTCCCAAAGGAGGAGCAGAAACCAACCGAACTGAATGGACCAGTAGACGGGCAGGGCGACGCGAGCAGCGGGGCCCCGGCTGCTGAGGAGAGCGCTGCTGCGCCTGCCCCCACGGCCACGGAGAGGAAGCTCCCCGAGATGGACATTGACTAAACGTCAGAACCTGTTTATATTACTGCAAATTACAATAAAGCTTTAAGTTGTCAACTTTGTATGTTCTGAATACAAATTGAAGCCAGTGAATACCACAGGGCTCTTGGTAGTTTCTGAAGAGGCTTGGTCAGTGTCAGAACACTGAAGTAGCTTCCTACTTGGTCAGATAAGCTGTATCTCTTGCCATAATGATTGTATTTAGAAGTTTCTGGTACTCTTACTAACAGAAACAGCCATAAGCTGATCCTCTGGTTTTAATCATCTTTATGCTGAGTCAGTCTTGTTCTAAAGAAGTGAGGCAGCAAAAATCTTCAAGTCTAACTTGCCACACACTTGTTTCATCCACTCTCTTGTGGCTTATAGCAACAGTGCTCGTAGTGGCCGTTAATAGCAAGGAAGGGAGGAGATGAGAGAGGCATCGCTTCTTCTAGAGCCTCGAGTCTTTCATTTGCTTGTTTTAATCTAGCCCTTGCTTTGTTGTTAACACCCTACCTGAGATGTATTTTGACCTGGACTGCATTGGCAATATTTTATCTACACTTGAGCAATTAATTGCTACACAAGGTATGCAAAATATTAGGTAGTACTACTCCTATGTTATTCAGTAGCTGGTATCCTCACATCATGGGTAGTGAGTCCAAACTGGAACTCTGTTATCAGATATGTAGAGTAGCAACTATAGGCTCTTACAGATCAGCCTCTGAATGTGCTCTTAACTGTCAAAGTGTGTATTCCTGGCAAGCTCCCCAGCTAATCAGACCATGTAACCTTCTCTCTAGTTCAATTAGCTGCTTGTAGAAAGAATGAAGACTTGTATCCTGGCTGCCTGCGCCCATGGGTGATTGACTGGTTCCTGACTTTCTTTACGGAGGGTTATGCTTGCTTCCACAAGGCCTTCGTCTGGACTGCATAATACTTCAAACAATGACAAATTTGGCATTCTTCTATGAGCTTTACACAGTGATTTGCTTCTAGTATTGATTGTCATTAAACTTGCAAACATTAATTTGTATGTGTTCAACTCCCCAGTTGAAGCACCCATTCAGATATTGCAAGAAATAAATGCACTGGATTCTACTGGAGTACCTTGCTAAACTGTTGATTATGAGGGAGAGAGTTTTGTCCCGAGGAGCC
The DNA here is from genome assembly GCF_059628265.1 of Tinamus guttatus. Taxonomy (NCBI): domain Eukaryota; kingdom Metazoa; phylum Chordata; class Aves; order Tinamiformes; family Tinamidae; genus Tinamus; species Tinamus guttatus. The sequence continues at coordinate 802,836 of NW_028289244.1, read as the reverse complement.
TTGTCCCTCTCCACAGGAGCTGCTGACACAATTTCCCCCCGGCAGGATCATCTTTCCTGCTGCCCCTGCAGCTTTTTGGAGTCAGGTTTAGAGAAGAGCCCCTAGATGTGGGGGGAAAGGGCTGTGGGCCTTGCTAAGCCTCGCTGGCAGCTGAGGGAGGGTTTCTGGGGCTGGTAGCAGAGTTGTGACCCTAATCTCCCTTCACTGCAGTTTGAACCTCCACACGTTCCAGGATCACTTTGGGATTTCAAGCTGCCTTCCCCAGCCCCATCTCCTCCTGCAGAGTGTTGCTGCCCCGGGGCTCCTTGGGCTGCAGTCCTGTCCGTCTCCTGCCATAAGGACCCTCTCCTGACATCTCCCTTCCTTCACTTGCTCTCACCCAGGCCTAAATCCAAGCGTTGTTTAAAAGCCCCTTAAGAGCTGAAGCTGAGCAAGCAGCCTAGTTCTGCTGCCGGGCCTTCCTTCGCGGAGGAAAAGGGCAGCGTTTTTCCCGCTCGGAGCCGCTCCTCGTGCGACAAACCGCGTTGGGAAGGCGCCTTCCCCCGGGGCGCGCGGGCAGCGCCGCGGCCGCCGCCGGGCCGAGCCCGGGCGCTCGGCGGCGCCTCAGAGCGGCGGCCGCTGCGGGGCCGGCCCCGGCCCGCGCGCGCTGCGACCCCTCCCGGCCGCCAGGGGGCGGCGGCGCCGCTCGCGTCCCCGCCCGGCCTCGCCCCGCGGCGGCGGCTGCGCCCGGCCCGGCCCGGCCCGGCCCGGCCTCCTGGCGGCGGCGCGGCCGGTGAGTGCGGCCCGGCGGGGCGGCCATGTTAATGTATATATTTGTCACCAAAGAGGTGAGAATCGCAGCTGTTGGAGCCGCGGAAACGGAGTCGCTGGGGCTGCGGGCCTGGCCTGCTCCCTTCGAGGGGTTGTTGCTGCCCGTAGGGCAGATTCTGCGCGGGTTTTAACCCTGCTGAGCTCCCGCTTGGCTGCAGCTTGTAGCCGCCTGCGCCTTGACGACAAAATCTGTCTTTTTTTTTTTTTTTTTTTTTTTTTTTTTTATAACCAGGAAGCCATGGTTTTTGCAGTGGAATGGACCGGGTCTCTGCACCGGCCCCTATAACGAGGCCGCGCGCGGGCGGAAACCAGCCTCGTCACTGGGACGGAGCCGAGGAAAAGGTAAACGCGGGGTTGGTTTTGCTCCGTTTTGTTGAACCTGTAGCTTAAACGTTTCGGGAAATGAAGCCAGCTGCAGGTCAAGGCATCGCTACTGCCAATAGCTTAGTCACAGATGCATCTTTCTAGAAATGGGCCGAGAGAGACACCAATTCCTTCCTCTGGTCTTTCATCCTGCATTTCTTCTTAAACGCTCATGAAATGTCACTGCGGTTTTTGCCATTAGAATTCCTAATAGTTATTTTCATGCAGGTGTCTTTAGCCATTGTTGCAGAAAAAAATGGGGTTTTGTAGGCGTTTTGTTTTCCAGTGTTCTGCTGGTGCTTCATGTTTACAAAGATATTAACGTTTTATTCAGCCTATTAAAAAAGCTTAATTATATTTTATGTTGTTTTGACATCAGTTGCTTTGCTTTCTAAGTCTTATTTTAATAAAATATATATTCTAGGTGGATAATTTTAATAAGATGTATTAACCTGTCTGATCTTGTATATGGTGTTAACTCCACAGCAAATTTAGATGTCTTCAGAAGACAAGGAAGCTCAGGAGGATGAGCTGCTAGCTCTGGCTAGCATTTATGATGAAGATGAATTTAAGAGAGCGGAGTCTGCCCAAGGAGGAGAAACAAGAATTTGTTTGGAGTTGCCCCAGAACTTCAAAATTTTTGTGAGTGGTGAGTTGAAATATTTTGTGTTATCCTAAAATTACATTTTCATAAGCTATTTTTCTCATACCTGTTCAGAGGTGGCTGCTTTAGCAACCTGTAGTATCCTCAATGAAGACAGAACCATGGCTGACCTTGTCTTCTACTCATGATATTGTTGGCTTTTAAACCTGTATGGGCTGTTTCATCCTCAAGCATATAACCTCTTTAGTATTAAGATAGTAACACAATTATAGTGTTTCTTTGGAATAATTAAGGTGCTTTATTTTTTTCCCTTGAGGCTGTGTCTCTCAGTTACTGTTTTTGGATGTAACCAGAAAATGTTACTGCACTGGGCATTTATTTAGGTCAGAGGAAAGCAGAAATGTCTCAGATGAGATGTCTTGGACACTGTTGCATGCAGTGAGTGCGTTGATTTCATCTCCCTGTTACTTCTCACTCGTCCTGCGCAGGCAGCGACAGCGACAGCGTGCCCGGCAGCGGCTTCGAATACACAGTTTGCTTCCTGCCGCCCCTGGTGCTGAATTTTGAGCTCCCACCGGATTACCCGTCAACCTCCCCGCCTGTGTTTACCCTCAGTGGCAAATGGCTCTCCCAAGCCCAGGTTTGCAAATATTTGTGACATAGCTCTTGTGGTTATGAGACTGCTCATGGTTAACAGTAGTGTGGGGTTAAAAATGCACATAAACGTGTGTATGTGTGCACACGTTATAAAAACTGAAATGTAAATTTGCACTAAGATGGACCATGCGAGAGGGAGGCTGCAACGTAAGTCAGAACTTACTAAATCTGTTTTTTTTCTTTTTTTTTTCTAGCTCAGTGCTCTTTGCAAACATTTAGACAACCTCTGGGAAGAGAATCGAGGCTGTGTGGTCTTATTTGCCTGGATGCAATTCCTGAAGGAGGAAACACTGAATTACTTGAATATTTCTTCCCCATATGAGCTAAAAATGTGCCATCAAGGAACGGGGCAGAGTAGGGCCCCTTTGGTCCCTCTGGGTGCTGGGAAGGATTGTGGTGCAGCAGGCTCCGCCGCAGCCGAAGGAGACACCATCGATGAGAGAGCTGTGCAGGACGTGGAATCCTTGTCCAGCCTGATCAGGGAAATCCTGGACTTCGATCAGGCGCAGAGGAGGAAGTGCTTTAACAGCAAGATGTACTTGTGCAATATCTGCTTCTGCGAGAAGCTGGGCAGTGACTGTATGCACTTCACGGAGTGCAGCCACGTGTACTGCAAGGCCTGCTTGAAGGACTACTTCGAGATACAGATCAGGGATGGGCAGGTCCACTGCCTCAACTGCCCCGAGCCAAAGTGTTCCTCTGTTGCCACTCCTGGCCAGGTAATGCCCGCGTGCAAGCAGGGCTGCCGCGGCCCACGGGCCTCCCCATTCCAGGACACCACCTGGGGCTCTTGCTGGTGGGAATTGGGAATGTACCGGGCAGGACTGTCTTGTGCTCTGAGCCTCACAGCGGCACCTGAGTTAGAATGGGATCACATGGCACCCATTTTGCGTGCCGCAGTAGGACTGGCATTGATTGGGGCTGAATTAATGTCCCATTGCACTTGACGCTGCTTGTTTTGTCATTTGAAGTCTGCAGTGCCTGTGATTTGTGTTGCTAGTAAATCTCATTACAGTATTTTAACATGATTACACAATAATTAAGATAGAATTTCTAGGAGTAATTCCTTGATCTTTTAGAGAATGTGCAATTGATTCATCCCAGCTGCAGGTTACTCTTTCACCGAGTGACTGATTTTTGGTTTAGCCAGCAGAGTGACGCTTTAGGTTCCTTGTAATCCTGCTCTGCTCCCATGTAGGTGAAGGAGCTGGTGGGAGAGCAGCTGTTTGCGCGTTACGACCGGCTGCTGCTGCAGTCCAGCCTGGACCTGATGGCTGACGTGGTGAACTGCCCGCGCGCGGGCTGCGAGACGCCCGTCATGCAGGAGCCGGGCTGCACCATGGGCATCTGCTCCCGCTGCAACTACGCCTTCTGCACGGTCTGCAAGATGACCTACCACGGCGTGTCCCCGTGCAAGGTCACCGCGGGTGAGTCCCTGTCCAGGCATGGACCAAGGCGCAATTTGCCGACAAAGTTGGAAGTGAAGCAGTGCAGCTCGCTGCCCCCGCAGCTTCGGAAAGGATGCGACCCGCTCGCTGGGCATGGGCTTGTTGCTGGCAGTTAACAAGAGTGGCTTGGATGCTGCTCCATAGCTCAGGAGGCTCTGAAATTGCCGAATTCTGGGAGGCCATAGCGGGGCAAGAATAACATAATACAGGCTCTTTTGTGCCTTTTCCTATAAATCCCATTTTGGCTACTGTCAGGGTTGATGCTGGATCAAGCAGGTGCTTTGCTACATGTGTGATCTCAATATTGTGTGACAATGTCATTAAATGTGTTTGGATTTTTTTTTTCCCAGTTAATTTCACATTGTAGACTTTTCTGATGTCACTGACTGTTCTCATACTGTTATAATGAAAGAGTGCAAAACTACTTACAAGTGGGTTAATACTAATTCTCATCTTTTTTACAAGTTTGTTTTTCTTTTTAATGAATAATGATAGTTTCCTTTTGAGAACACTTTATGCTGTTATTAAATGGATTTCTTTATACAGTGTATCACAGAATCCGTTTCTTTGTTTTACTCCCCAGAGAAATTAATGGCTTTACGTGATGAATATCTAGAAGCAGATGAAACAACTAAAAGATTTTTGGAACAGCGTTATGGCAAACGAGTGATTCAGAAGGCTGTGGAGGAAGTGGAAAGTAAAGAATGGCTAGAGAAGAACTCGAAGTCTTGTCCTTGCTGTGGTACTCATATAGAGGTGAGCATCGCAGGGAAACCACAGTAACTCTTGACAGAAAGTAACATAAATTGTTAAGCCAGTTCTATAATTAGGCCAGAACACAGATTTATTTGTAGAGCCCAAGATAGCTGGGGAAGATAAATTTCTAGCAACGGACAAGAGAATTTTGCATTTTTGTCTGTTTTATATAGAGGAGGATATTTCTAAAGGTCAGGGCCTTGAGTAAATAAAACAGCTTATACTGTACTACTGACTACAGTACAAAAAAGATCCAGATTGGCATTGGATCCATATGAATCCCTTTTGTTTTCCATGTATTTGTCTGCTGCAGTTTTAATCAAGTTAAATACAATATTCATATGTGTCTACTCTTATTTTTTTAAATCTCAGTTTCTGCTATATCTAGCAATTAAAAATAGCTTCAGAAAAATAATGATGTTCAGTATTTTTAGTAATACAGCCAAATTTCAATTCTATGATTCTGGCTTAAGAGTTCAGTAACAAGGGAAAACATATCGCTGATAAGATGTATCAACTAATTAATATGTATTAAGGGCTGGGATCCTACACAGATAGGCCTGACGATTGACATGGTTTTATTCTTACTGCTATTTCTTGCTTCCTTCCCTGCCAGAAACTAGATGGCTGTAACAAAATGACATGCACTGGCTGCATGCAGTATTTCTGTTGGCTTTGTATGGGTTCTCTGTCAAGGGTGAACCCCTATAGACACTTCAATGATCCGTCTTCCCCATGCTTTAATCGGTATGTATTTACACACATTTTCTACAGTGCAATACTGCTTAGGTGTATCTTTTTTTTTTCCACAGTCTTTCCCTTTTTTTTTTTTTTTTTTTTTTTGTAGCTTGAAATATGTGGCTATACAGTTTAAGATAAGGTTTCTTCTCTTGAAAATATTTACACTCTTAAGGAGCTGGAAAAAGGATTCGGAAGTGATTTGGGATGTATTTTTGCCCTGTGAGGACTTTTGTTTTAGTTTTCTGGAGAAGTCTTCAGGGCTGCTTTCCAATGCTTTAATTGCCGCTCTGTCTGGGCAACAGTCCGTAGTGAAAGGTTTTGGGGATGGTGCTGAGATGAATGATCAGGTACCCGAGGACAGGGGCAGGAGGCAGCTCTGGAGAGCTGTGCCCCAAACGCTCGCAGCGATGGTGCCCGCGGGGAGGCTGAGGACGCGGCTGCCACCGGGCGAAGGGGAGGGAAGGCAGAGCAGAGCGCTCGGAAACAGCAGCCTCCCGGCTCTCATGACATGGGCACAAACTCCGGGACCTGACACTCCTGTCTTCCTCAAAAATATTCGCTTTTCCTGGATCTTGATAAATTTTCATCTGTCTTGCAGATTGTTTCAAGCTATGCACGTTGATGGTGAGTTCTGGGACGGGGAAGATGAAGACTAGTAACTCTGCTCTATCAAGAAAAGCTGAAGAAACCAGTCACAGACTTTTGTGTCATTTTTTTTTTCAGTTCTGTTAATATAATAGAATAATACTATGCACTGCAGGATACTCTCACAGCTCCTCAGAATCAAAGGAGACCATTTTGCCCATCCAGTGGTGATTTAAAGCCCTGGTAAGCAGGTCTAGTGCTAAAAGCAACCCGCCAGACGTTTAAAAAAGGACTAGGGGAAAAAAAAAAAAAAAAAGTCTACCAAAAGTCTACCCAGAAGTGCCCCTCTAAAAAAAAAATGAATTAAAATAACCTATGAAATCATAAATATATTTTGGGGTTCCCATCAGGGAAACTGGCCTTTCAAGGACTTCTACCCTTATGCTTTGGGAGGCAGCTGTGACACCCTTTCAAAAAAAGGAAAGGTTACTGAAACAACACAGGTTCTGCTGCATTCAGTATTTGAACCTGTTGCTTCTCTAGCATTTCCTCACCTGTTCCCTGAAACAGCCCCGTACTCTGGCACGGGTACTTCCAACAATGATGGTGAAGCTGGTTATCCCTAATCCCCTTTTTGCTGGCTCTAGTGCCTGGATCTTTTACTGAAACACATTTTTATGAATACGCAGTCACAATTAACTTGATTCCCTCACCATCCAAGATGCAAGAAAGGGTGATTTTCACCTTTTGTAGTAACTTTTTTTTTTTTTTTTTTGCCAAGTCTTCATCTAAAGAATTTGAGTGGTAGATCTGCTTCTTGATTAGTTACATTATTTTCACTGTTCTTGCCCTTCAGAATGTGTTTAAAAAAAACTCAATTTTTTTCCACTAGAAGCTCAGTTAAGTGTTGTGTGAGCATGAAAATAGTTGGAGGGAACCCCTTCTTTTTAAAATAATTTTCCACTTGCAGAATGGTCTAAATTTTATTTTAAAATTAAGACTGCATGTGCTGTGTTCAGAACAAGGAAGAGGAGGGTTTGGATTGCTCAGGACCTTGAAACCTCTTCAGAATCTCAAGGTGAACACCTCTTGCCCGATTTTGATAGTAAATAAATCTCTATTCAGATATCTGGCCAAAATGACTGTTGACTTAGCTGCTTTCCCAGAGGACAGAAGTTTCTACGATCAGAATGGGCAGAGATAAAAAGATAAAAGATGCTTAAGAGGGGCTCGGGGCAGCAGCTTCTCTCTGGTACACAGAAGTGATCCTTTGACTCAGTGTAGGTTGAAGGACACCACAGAGGGAAAGTTTACACCCTGTGTGGTTCAATCTGTATCTCCTGCACCTTTCACATGCACTAAACTCACTTTAAGACAGTAAATGTGATTGTCTTGCTGTTTGTCTTCGTTACAATATCAAAAAAGCAGGGGGCCATTGTGTGGCATGGAGCTCTGTGCTGTTTCTGGGTGGTGGCACTTGTGCTCATGAGCAGAAAGGGAAGGTTTGTTAGGAGGAGCAGTAGGTGCTGTTTGCACCTGTACTGCCTCGAGGCTGGCAGGGGGCTGAAGAAAGGGCCTGCAGGCTGGAGGGCAGCATGGGATGAAAAGTTGTTGCCCAGGATCTCAGCCAGACCTACAAGTTCTATAGTAAAATATTTTGAAATCTCCCATGTCATTCAGCCACCAACTGTTCCAAGTTTCACCAGTATGTTCAGAGTGAGGGGGGATCCAGTCACTGCAACTAGTTAGAAAAAAAAGTTACGTGTTTATTGGAGAAAGCTACCTTAAAAGCTGCAGTTCACAGAATTTCAGTATGAACCCATGACATCCGCCCCGTTTATCTGCTCACTCTTGCGGGCTTTCTGGCCACCCTCACTGCAGCAGAACAAGAGGCACTTCCAGCAGTGAAGGGGTCTTGCCCATGCAGCCTTTTGCCCACTTTTATGGGGCCTATGTGGACTCCTTGGATGCCTATTTAGTAACTGGAGCCCTGTAAGGGGAGACAGAGCTTCAGGCTCTGCCGTGACCCACGACAGCACGCTGCACAGCAGAGGTGGAAATCATTTATGCTCAGTATGAACAAGTTTGCCCTCCCACGGCACCTTTTAAACACTCGATCAGTAAAAATACATAAAAAAAGAGGCTTGAGCAGGGTTCTGCAGTGAGGCTGGATCAGGCTTTATCCAGCTGTGTCTTCAAAATCTCCAATGGTGGCTCCTGGGTCCCCACAGAGCCTTTCCTTCTGTAGGCTGAACAAGTCCAGTTCTCTCGTTAAGGGAGGGTGAAGTAGGAGTGGTTTGTGGCGCAGGGAATGACAACACGCACTTATCCAAGTGCAAAGAACACATTCCTAAATTATTATGTGTTTGATTTCTCCGACGTCATCTTCACGTTTAAGTTTTGGAGCATTCATAATCTGGAGCATACAGATTAAATAATTCTCCACTGACTTTACCGTTAGAGAGTAAGTTAGTGAATGTCTGTGCAACACAGTATGTTGGATCCCCTCTACAGCTGGTTAATTAAGGTAGATGTTTGGCATCTCTTTTTAATGGAGAGAAGCAAGAATATCATCACTTTCCCAATTAAAGAACAGGTAAGATGAGTTTATGCAGCAAACACCTTTCTTCACAGCTGGTTTTCCACAGAAGAGGTGGCTTAGCATAATGAACAGCACAAGATTAATCGCTGTAGGGCTTCTTGGATTGGCTTCTTTCTGCTCCTGTTTCCTTCATGCTGTACAAGGGTTCCACAAGCTTGTTGTGAACCATCATTAAACCTAATGTAGCAAGTAAAAAGAAGCAGACATAATGAAGCAAAATCCTCACTCAGGGCATGCTAATGGAGTTATATGCGATGGGAATCATTCCTTTGCTCCCCTGCATACAGTTGTAAGCATTACACTTGCTCTCTTATCATCACAGTACCTTCATTAAGAAACCTACTCTTTATGGAGTTGATTAAACAAACATTTAGCACAGAATGGCACGTGCCACTTGAGAACTAAACACAGCATCTACGTGACCTGGTGAAACACTCACCTTTGAAGTATTTCACTGTCTTAACTTTGAGTTCCAGCGTTGCATCCTCATCGCACACGAACACAGTGTTGGGGTGCTGCTGGAAAGCGGAGACTGTCCACATGTGGTTGACACCTTCCTCAATGGCTTTGTACAATGCAAAGGCCTTATGTGCTCCTGTGATAAGAATCATCACCTGGGCACAGGGACACAGAGAAAGGGCAGTCAAGGTCTGCAAGATGCATTTGGAGAAAGCTCCTCCAACCACCTCAGAACCAGGAGAGCTGCTCCCGTCCCCACTGGGGACAGCGCCTGTCAGCAGCAGCGTTTCACTGTAGGAGTTGCTCTTAACTGTGACAGCATTTAGTTAACTGAATCGCAGCCTGGAGGGCCATTCCAATGGTCCAGATACTCTGAGCAAGTACGAATCAAGGGATAGGCTTAATTAAGACCATCCCAGAGTTTTCACAATCCGCTGGGATAGTATCAAGGCAGCCAGCGATTCTTTCAATCATTTAATCAGGTGAACTTCTTAACTAAGGACATCCTCCAAAACCTTCCCAGCTCTCCAAGTTATAACAGTACTGCAGGAGCACCCAAACATAAGTTAATACAGTAAAAATAGAAAAAAATAATAGAGAAAGGAAGAGCCCTTCTGCAGTACTGCAGGATGCAAGGCAACAGGAGGATCATTTAGTTGTCTGTGACAGGAAAAGCGTACACTGGCCTACACCAGCAGGGAGCATTACTGCTCCAAGTCCAGACAAACTTCGGATACTCCAAGTATTCCAAGTAGGAAGCCCTTCTCAACTCCTATAGTTCTCCTAACCTCTCTTGCATCCATGACTGTGCCTACTCCGACGGTCAAAGCCATGGTGGGGACTTTGGAGAGGTCGCCATCGAAGAACCTGGCATTAGCCAGTATCGTGTCCATAGCCAAGGTCTTCACTCTCGTTCTTGACACCAAACTCGATCCAGGCTCATTGAAGGCGATGTGGCCATCAGGGCCAATACCTGCGACAGACACAGTGTAAGAACTAGAGCACTGGCTTAACCAGCTGTTGTAGAAAGCAGAACGAATTTCACTCTCATTAAAGGACATTCGAGACTTCCAGGAATAGACACAGAAATGAGAAATACACCTGCAAAGCTTTTTTTTTTTTTTTTGCTCAAGCTCTAATTTGCCACTCCTGCTAGAAGTGTTAGCAATAGTCCCCTCCAGACGGGGGGAATCTAAAGGCAGGCTCATTGGAAAAGATTGTGTTGGGCTCCTGAGGGCTCAGCCCTACTACAACTTCCAGGAGTTCCCTGCCAGTACAGGCTTTTGTGTTTGGTACAGTTTTGGCCATGCCCATTTCTCCTGCTTATCATTTTCGAAGTAATTCACTTACTGGATTGAAACACTTAAACTGGGGGAGTGGAATACTGGAGGGCAAAGCTGCCAGCACTCATGAGCATCACAGGCAGATGGTGCAGGGGTGGCTTTCACTGCAAATCCACTGAACTGCACTTAAAATCAACTCTCCAGAAAATTAAACCACAGAGCTGGTAGACGAAAGGCAATGCTTCCTGCAACTGTTTAGAACCTGCCAGTCCTTCAGGTTTTCACCTCCAACAAAGAGTTCAATTCCACCAGCTGCTTTGATTTTATCCTCAAATGCATCACATTCAGCCTGTAAGTCAGCTGCGTTTCCATCCAAAATATGAGTATTTTCGGGTGAGATGTCAATATGTTTGAAGAAGTTATGCCACATGAAGGAATGATAACTTTCTGGGTGATCCCTTGGGAGACCTGGTAAAGAGCATGCACAGGGGTAAGAACAAGTGAAAATTTATCACCCATCATATAAAACCATATGCCTTGCACTCCCTTACAGTAGTTTTAGTTGCAGAGTACTGACTTCTGTCAAATGCAACAACCTTAACTTTCTCGAGGTTTTTTTTTTCTCAACAACAAAATTAAGCCAATCACAATAGTTTTCATAAAGCATATGCTTGTATGAACACCCAAAGAATATTTTAGAAGAGCAGGTATTACTCAAAACAGTTTAAAATGTGCACAGAAGCCTGGGAGTGAACTTATTGCGTATTTTTCGACCTTTGGAAATCTTTCTACATGTTATATATACACACTACCTAACACAGCTTGTTCAGGATTGTTCACAGAAAAACTTCTTGGTTCACCCCCCCTTTAAAAGCCAGCACAAACTCAGCATTAGCAATTTGTTGGCTTTTCTGTTTTTCACCTTGAGAGCTGGACGACTCAGTGCTGCCTTTCCCAGCCTTTCTAATTACGAGCTGCACTGCTCCATCCATGTCACTGACCAGACACACCCCAGACTCAGGAAGAAATGCTGCCCTAAACTAAACTGCAAATCCCACGGGCATTGCTTGGCTGCTGAGCACGGCTCATTTTGAGAGACCTGAGTCTGAAGTGACCTTTACAGCCATGGAGCAAAGGTGCTAGTTAATACAGCACGTTACTGCAGCTCCCGGCTGTAAGCAGCACCCTGGAGCTCATCAATACCCACGCCGAGATAAGATGCACAACTCTCCAGCGCGTAAGGCAATAGCGGTGCCCTTTAGTATTGCTTATAGATTTTCAACTTACTCCTGCTGACTCCTGTCCCTAACGTAACTTCTACTCCATCTTTTTTTTTTTTTTTTTTTTTTTTTGAGAGAGAGGGTCTCTAAATCCATTTTGTCCCTGAAAACCAAACGGTGCGATGTGGGGATCCTGCCCTGGTCTCTCAGAGCTTTTCGGGCAGCCCAACGACTCACCCACGTACTCGTCCATGTTGAAAGTTTTCACATATCGGAAGGAGAGGTCCCCGTTGCGGTAGTACTCGATCAGCTTCTTGTAGCAGCCCAGCGGGGTGCTCCCTGCAGAAAAACGGGGGGACGGGGCTGGCTGGCGGCGGGGCCCGGCGGCCGCGGCCCCCCGGGCCCCGCGACCCACCTGTGGGCAGCCCCAGCGTGAAGTAGCGCCCGGGCCCGGGGCTGAACTGCACGATGCGGTTGCGGATGTACTTGGCGGCCCACTCGCTGGCCTGCGTGTACGTTTCCAGGATGATGAGTTTCATGCCGCCAGCTGCCACCACCGCCCGGTCCTATCCGCCTCGGTCCAGTCCGGCCCGGTCCTGCCCGGCCCGGTCCTGCCCGCGCCCTCCCGCGCGCCGCAGCGCCGCCCCCTTGTCCCGCCCCGCCGCCATTTTAGCCCGCGGCCGCGCGGAGGGGGCGCGACATGTTGGTTGTTGAGGTGCGGGGAGGCGACCGGGGCCGAGCTCTGGTTCCCGGCGGGAAGGCGGGTTGGATTGGGAGCCTCGTCCCGAGCCCGACGCTGGAGCGGGTCCCCCTCACGGGATCTCCCCTCACAGGATCCCTGAGGCCCTCAGCCCTCAGAAGCCATCTTGGCCAGTACAGAGAGGCCCGTGGGTTGTGTGGGTTTTCCCTCCTCGCATGGGAACTGTTTCCCTTCCCATTTGCAGAACTAATTTTGTGAATCTTTGCCCCATTCTCTGTTAGAGTTTGGGGCAAAACTCAGCCAGCAGAGTCCTCCTTACATTAACAACACAATTAACAACATGATGGCAGTGGCGGGAGGATCTGTGCCTAGCACTGACCCGTGTTAGGGTGCCGGTCTCTGGAGAAGGTGAGACGCAGCAGAAGTGCTGACATGGCCCTGCTGTGGTCGAGAGAGCCAAATTCTTCAGGCTATTTCCCTGCTGTAGCTGGTTAGTGACATAAAACATGGAGTGCATTACGTTTTCCTCCCCCTCTCCACACAAATCTTTGACTAAGTGCTTGACCTTATATATGGAAAACAGGAAAGAAAGAGGCTTTACAGTGATAAATTAGATACTGTTTACCATAGAAGTATTTGTAAAAATGATCTAAAGTCCTTTATTATTATTATTATTTTCCCCAGCTAGCTCCTAGGAAAGAAGAAGTCTTGGATATTGGGTTTAACATTAATGATAAGAGATCCTGATTCTGTAAAGGGTAATGAATTCTATTCACAGCAATTCTTAACACTGAAATTTTTTACTATTAGAACTTAGTTATTTTATTTTAAAATATTATAAACAGTTAAGTGCTCAGGCTGATAAAGATGTTTTCAAATGAATCAAAATTATGAGTACTTTTTAAAAAGAAAATTGCAAAAATATTTTACAAGAAAATTTTTAAAAATATTTGCAATGCATTAAAAGGACAATGCTTTGGGGGTATAATTTTCCCACACATATATTTCAAAGATAACATCTAAAAGTTTTCTTATTCCGTTTTTATTTCTGCTGGGCTGTTACACTGCGTTGTAACAATCTGCTTGACTCAGCTATTCAGCTGGTGTGGGTGTATCTCAGCAACCAGGATTTGTAAAGCGAAGCCAAAAGCAGTGTCTCCGGGAAAGGAACAAACCATTTGCTTTCGCATGCATTTACTCTTGAAGCATTTTGGAGTTTTAGCTTGGCCGGGGTAGGGATTCCTGTAAAGATAATTATAAACTACTTGGAAACTGTCCCCCAGAATCTGCAAATCACCTCCTTCTCTGCCTGCCCTCCCAGGGGATTCCACATGTCAGCCTTTGGTCATCCAAGGGCTGGCTCTTTCCTGAGACACTTAAGCTCCCCTGTGTTACATTAAATAAAGGGTTGAGTTTTTGTTTGTTTGTTTTAGCATAAACTGCACTTCCAGTACACACAGTGATCAGCAGAGGCTTGTGCTGCTCTCAACAGGAGTGGTATCTCCAAAATAACTCGTTTTATTGCTCTGGCTCCTGCCAAGCTGCGATGGAAATGTGCTAAGCTCTCCTTGTAATTCTTGATGAGAGTTAAGAGGTTTGTTTAGACCCTGCTGAAGACAGTTAGTTCTAGATGGATAGATAGATTGAGACAGATAGTTCTAAATCTATCAAGCACTGCTTGCTTCCTACCTCTAAGACTGCTTTTCATTGTCATGCAGAAGAAAAAATGCCGTTTGCTTTTGTAGGATACTCCCTTCTTATTTAAATAATTTAAATGGCCTTGCTGGACTGATACTGCCTGAGAAGTCCAGGCTTTGTATTTGGATGGGGAATGAAGGATGTTAACAGGCTTTAGTCCCCAGTGCTCTGTCTAGAATAGCTTATTCACCTTTCCTATGGGAGTAATATCAACATGATACAGCCATTGGGCACAAGAATGTTGACAGGAATGACAATTCCTGTAGATTTGTGGGCACAGAACAAGGGAACTGAGCTAAATAAGAAGACCTTCGGCTCCTGTGTGATGCAGGGTCCTGGCCTAGTGTCCAAGTAGTTCATATCCCGGGTCAGCTTCCCTCTGTGATGCCATTGCCTGCACATATCCCACAAGAAGAGATTCTAATAAATGAGTCTCTTGATGCGTGTGTTGCTGTGGGAGTTATAATTAAGTGTTAGTAACTGGGACGCACAGGCAGCTTCTGCTGTGCAAGGACAAAACTGCTGACTAGCTCCATAGCTACAGTGCAGTGGTACCTCTAGGCTGCAGACAGCACACAGCACATCTCACGTCTTGCACGGCTGCTATGGTAACCTGGCAAGGTTGCTGAGATTTCTGGAAAGCAGATACTGAAAGCGCAGACAGCATAAAAATTGACTGCAGAATACACCCAGCACTTCTCCCAGCAGTGAACTGCAGAACAGCCATGTCTCACACTCTGGTTGCTCTCAGGTTTGCTATCAGCATGGCTGGATGCGTCCCTTGCTGCCTTTTATAGCACTTGTTTTGTCCCCTCAGAAGTGCTAAGCGGCGACCTGCTTCTTCAGGATTAGGCTTGGAGCACAGCCCTAATGTCAGGACTGGGCTTTGCACAGGATGCCTGGTTTAAATTCAAATGCTGTGGGTCTGTATTGATCACAAAGAGTCTGGCTCTCGCTTTAATCTCCTCTGCAAACTGCTTTGATGGATACAGTGCACAAAGACATAGAGGCAGGAGGCAGCAAGCAGCTCTCAGTAAAAACAAAACATGTTTTAATAAGAGTAAAAACCTTACGAGAGTGCAAGAGCCAGACACGTGCATCTGCTGTCACAGCTGACTTATTCTGCCCACATCTATGAGTCCATGTACTTTATCTAGCCCTGTATTACTTAGGAATTACAGCAGGGCTGGGTTGTATATGTGAACAAAATGCAGGATATTTTTAGGTATGATTATGCATGCTACAGTTTTCATTTTTATAGCTAGCTGTTTAAACGTTGAAGAACTTCCTGGTCCCGGAACAGACTGATTTTCCTTCCCTGCAAAGGCAGCAGATGGAAGGAAACAAACATTTTTACAGGATAAGTTGAACTGTGGGATTCTAATAAGCACATTATTTTGCTGTCTATTGAAATGACTAGAGTCAACAGTACATGGAGCCCTGGGTTTTCTCTATCAGGAGCTGCCTAGGAGCATTGGAATTTTTTTTCCTCTAAAAAAAAGCATCTGTAAAAGCCTTACCTGCATAAAGAACTCTGTCCAAATCCCATAATTAAAGTGTATTTTTAACATGTGCCATCTGTCACCGTATGTCTCGTTTACCTCCTCATCCCTATTTATGAGAAAAGGAGAAACAAGATTCCATGTTGGATAGATCTGGAGGGGAACAGCTCTTTCCTGCAAGCCCCATTCTTTGCTTAGCTTCTCCCAGCGGAATCCAAATCCCCGTGACGAGTTTGTTTGCTGCCCTGCACCACAGCTACAGTTCTGGAGAGCGCCCAGCCCAGGGAGTCCCAGTTCCTGTAGAGTCTCTGCGAAAGTTGTCAGGGTTTCACTCCTCACCAGGTTAATTGTGGTTAGTCGTTACAGCAGAGAAGTTAATCTATGTAGCAAAGGAATAATAAAAAACATCAGTTAATCATGATCTTCCCAATAAGCCGAAGAAATATTAGGTGATAGATACTGGTCAGTGAGTTAGGGCTTCAAAAAGCAATATACGCTGACCGATTGTACTGGGTAAAAAATATTAAGAAACATGACGGCATCAAAGTATTTTACGGTGACCCAAAGTATGTCTTAAACTAATTTTGTATCAGTATTTTCCAAGAAATAATTGAAAGCCAGAGGCTATGTCGAAGTTAACTACATATGAAAGGCCAATCTCTTGCTTCTTGTCTTTGCTTTACATTTCCACAGTCGAAGAAATCTTTTGTGTTGTTTTTTTGGGGAGGAGCATTTCTTAAATGGCATTTTATTGATCCTCAAAAAATCTCTTCAACCTAATTATACAATTATATGCAGCCATGGGCTCCTATGGAATAGGAACAAAGAAATAGACCCTCAAATACTAGGGCTGTTCAGAGGCATCAATAATGCAGCCATTTTTGCAAGCCTGACAAGTCAGTGCTGCACATGCTGTGGAGCATTGGTTTTTTTTTTTTTTTTTATCTCTATTATTGATTTTTTTCCCCAACTGGAATGATTATTTACATCTTTTCTCAATATGTAGCACCCAGTGTGGAAGTGATAGCTGCAAGCAGTCAGAACACTCCATCTCACTGGGAGCAAATCATAAATGTAAAGATATATGTCCTTCTGTATAACTGCTGCATTTTCTGTAGTTCTTTGGTCTACAGGAACCTTTTGCCATATTATTTTTTTAAGAATCCAATCATTTTATGTAGTTTTTTTTACAGGTAAGTAGCCAGAAAACAGAGAGGCAGTGATTATTTTAGTAATTTGTTATTTACTTTTAACATCTGATAGCTTTTGGTTCAGGCTTTTTAAAACTCAGAAAAAAAAAAAGATCAGGGCATTATTTAATTTCTAGTGTACAATGCTTGTTAAAAATATTAAAAGTGTTCCTTTCACTAATCCATCATACACAGAAGAACACTTATGTACCACTCAGGCTTCAGAAGACTCCCTGTGCTGCAGTTCTGTGATACTTGCACTTTCACAGCATACCAGAAGTCACAAGAGACCGTGACTTTGTGCTTCAGAATGTCTCCTGGGAGAGATTTTGCATTGGAGGAAAGTTAAAAAACAGGGGCATGAAGTGATTTCCCTAAAACTGTGTGGGAAATGAAAGCAGAACTAGCCACACACTGAAACCACAGCATCAGCTTTCTACAGCAGCTTCCCTGCGTAAGAAGGGAGCGTAAGCAGAGAGCAGCTGGAAGAAACAGCCCTTTGCCTCGCGTGTTAGTCCTGTGCAGCCTAGATGGCCATGCTGGGTGGTGACGTCCCTCCAGCTGACCCCAAAATGGCCATTTCATTCACCATTTCTTCAGGATATGTCCCAGCATCTTTTTTTGAGGACGTGTACAGGTTGCTTCTGATTTTAGCCTCAAAGATGTCCAAGTCAATCAGTGTACAACTAATTATCACTGTGGCTATCGCTATACTTAGGGATATAATCCCACCTCAGATGTGCGTAAATCCGTGGACAGCTTCAGGACAGCTGCTTGGTGCGCGAGAGATTCCTAGTGCAAACGGTGACTCTTGTGGAACAGGCAGGGTGGCAGTTGTAGAATCATTATAGAATCATTAAGGTTGGAAGGGACCTTAGAGATCATCTAGTCCAACCCCCAGTCCTTTCATGGTTCCTTTCAAGGGTGTTTGTGTGCAGGAAGCCTCTGTTCTGTCTCCAGCGTATCCGAGGAGCCACTTCTTGAGGTTATTTTGGGTCGTTTACACTTCTCGCCTTTCTTTTAACAAGAGAACGGTGACCTTCATCCCTCTACTTGAAACGTAGGTGAAACAGCTACTCTTGCAAAAATAGAATACAGAAAAAAAAAAAGAATGGTAACACACTTGTTTATGACTGAGCATGCACTTCATAATCACCTCCTCAGATTTAAACTCTTCCACCTCTCTGAATTAGCAGCTTGGAATCCCAGTGGAGCTGATTCAGCCTTCCTCTTCCTAAAGAGGATATATTTAAGTCTAATCGACATTAAGGATTGGTGTTGGTAATTTTTTTATTTCTTTATTTCTTTTTTTTTTTTTTTACAAATTTGAACTATACTTGACCTGCACCAGTGCAAAACTAGAGTAATATTCACTGGAAAATCTCAGCAGGAATGTAAAAACCAATGCAAAAGTTGCAGAATAAGCAAACGTGTAATTCCATGCGGCTTTCTATGAGTGTTTCCTTTGGATGAGGTTTTGAATCCAGACACCATCTGCTTTCTGTGGATACTAACCATCTCGTGGCGCTTCCCGAGGAGTTGGCCAACACTCCGCGTCCGCCTCGGCTGCAGTGCAGCGCGCAGCAGGCCTCTTGTCTGCCTGCGAGGGGAAGGCACACGAGTGCTGGCACCCGGAGGGAGGGTAAATAGCACACGTGTGTGCCAGCGTGCACCCAGAGAGAGGTACATAACGCACATATGTGCTGGCGTGCACCTAGAGAGAGGTAAATAATGCACATATGTGTCATTGTGCACCAGGGAGATGACGCCGCATTCGGGACTGAAGATAATGTGGACACTCGCAGGGTTTTGTGCTCGGTGGGTTCTTGCTGAGGTAGCATTCCCTTTTTAAGGTGGATTTATGTGTTTTATTTTCCGCCTGCCTGGGTGTCTTGGCGCTGGGCACGGGAAGGTTCGTGCTGGGCAATGTGTGTTACGGCGGCCCGGGCCCGGGCCCGCTCCGCTCGTGCCCGCCCGCGCGCGCGGGGCCAGTCGCGGCCGCTCGCGCGCGCGGGCGGGGCCGGCGGCGGGCGGAGCGGAGCGTGACGGAGGGAGGCGGGGAGGGAGCGAGGCGAAGGGCAGGGACGAGGAGGAGGCCGGAGCGGCAGCAGCAGCAGCCCCAGCAGCGGCCGGGCAGCTCCGCGCGCGCCATGGCGGCCGCCGAGCCCAGCAGCGGCCGCTACCAGCAGGTGAGAGCGGCGCGGGCAGCGCCCAGCCCGGCCAGGCCCGCGCGGGGCGGAGGCGGCTGCGCGCCCTGAGGGAGGGGAAGGGAAGGGGCGCGGCGCGGCCCGGCCCGGCCTTGACCTTGTCCCCCGCGCGGCGGGGCCGCCCTTCGCCGCCCGCTTCCGTGGCCAGCGCCGCCGAGAGGCTGCCCGGGCCCGCGCGCCTGGCCTGGCCCGGCCTGGGCGCGGAGCCCCCCGGGCCTGTGCGCGGCGTCCCCTGCCCTCCCGCGGCGCCTCGGAGCTCCGCGCCCAGGCCCGGGCCTCGCGGGGCCCGCGCGGCGCCTCCTGCCGCCGCGGTGGATTAAAGCCCCGCGGAGAAACCCCCGCGCTCGGCACGAGCTGCGCGGGGCCGCGGGGAACGGTGTCGCTGCCGCTCGGCCCGGCCGGCCGTCGGTGCCCATCGCCTCCTCTCCTCGCACGTAAAGCTGCAGCAAAACCCTGCATCTTCCTTGCGCTGTGCAAAATCGAGGTGCCAGTTCACCCAGACTGTTATTTTGTTTCTGGACGGGTTAGATATGAACAGCCAGGTCGCTTTTAGCTCTGTCTTTCCCATCGGGGTGTTGGAGTTGCGGTTGACCTGCATGAGCTCCTGGAGACCGTTGTAGAGGGGTCTGCAGAGGGGTCTGTGCCCCACGGTCTTGAGCCCACGGGGATACACGGAAAACACGCTGCAGAACACGGCTGCTCTGCTCTGTACCAGCGCTCGGTACCCGCCTGATAAGAGCGGTAGCAGTTTCGTGGAGAGGGCCGTGCAAAGCTGCCCTCAGCCAGGTCGCGCTAACCCGTTTGGCAGACACGTAACAGGCGCTGTCCCCGCTGCGCAGCGCGCGGTGCTCTGGGGATTAGACAGGCGGGCTGCGCCCCGGCGGATTTACGTTATTTAAGGCCAACAGATAACAAAGCTCCCATGAAAAAAAAACTGGCGCAATTGGAATGTGGAATCCTAAACAGCCAGATGGAAGCAAATATATTTTTACATTAGTTTCTAATTTTTCTGCTTTTCCTTTCTTGTCCTGTGCTAGAACCCCAGTGGTTGAATTGCTATAAAATGTGCTATTGAACTGTTCCCTAACGCTTGTGTTGTGTCGTAAACACAAATGCCCTGTGTGCTGTGGAACTAAAGCTGCAGAGCTGAGATTTAGATGGAGAAGAGAAGGATGTCCGTAACGCTGAGCATGTCGACGTTTGTTTCACACCAAGACTTGCTGTGGCCACCAACATGCAGCTCCTGAATCTGTTGTGTGCGTAAAAGCAAGGCTTGTAGTGGACTTATGGCCAGCCATGAGGGCTAGAGCTGAACACGGGATCCGGGAAAGAGAGGGGACCAGGAGAAATTCAGAATAAGTTTTCACATGTTGTTTAACCTTTACCATAGTGGATTACGAGAGAGCAGAGAGCTGACAATTTTCATCTGGAGGATTTTCAGAGGTGGTGGCTTTTTGTGAGGTGGGGTAACGCGTTCGTGACATTCGATGACAAGTAACGAGGTGCTTCCTCTGCGACTGTGCTATATTATGCGCGGGTGCCAGAGACCCCCTGCTCCCTTCCAAGTTATCCCTGTACTGACCTGTGCGCGTGGGAACAGCGCAGCTGACCTCCGGAGGCTGGTGGAGCGTGTGGAAGCCCTGCAGTACGGCCCGAGCCGGTGCTTTCCACACAAGCGGTGCCTCGCGAGCGCAGGTGGCTGAGGAGAGCACCCGCGGAGAGCAGGAGCCGGCGACGGAGCCCGGCGCGCGCTGCCCGATCCGCCACGCTCCTCGCGGCACCGCGAGCCGCCCGCTCACAGATAACCCACAGTGTCAAATCAGTATTTGTTTTCTGGAGCTAACTTGGCAAAGGCTCTAGCCCTTTTGCATTACTCGGGTGTTAGATGATTGATGTAAAACACTCTGCGGCGGCGCCTTGGGACGGCGTGGTTTGATCCAGCACATGGGATGGATACGGTGGGGCCCCAAGCCGAGGCCTGAGCCTCCTTGAAGCCTTCTGCACCAGGAAGCGCCGCCTGGATCACCTGGAAATTGGGATTAGGTGGCGTAGCAGCCTTCTGAGCATATTCCTCTCATGTCCAAACAGTCTTTCATGCTCAGGTTTGAAATGAGCCTCGCTTCTAGGAAAAAAATAGCAAGGCTTTTAACAGATTTATTTAAGTCATAAGTTGGTTGAGGCATGTTTTTTACTTGAGACGTTTGAAAATAATGTGATGTCTATGAGTAATGTAAACCCACCTAGGAAACAGTGGGCGTGTGAAATAATAAATACATATTCCTTTTAAAGTGATATTTTCTTCCCGTCTCACTTGTTGAAGGCTTCCATGGATCATGAATCATTTTGTAATGGGAGGTATGTATGGAAAACATAAGGAATGAGGATTTTTCCGTTTGTTTGGTTTTCTTTCAGTAAAGCTGGAGAAGAACCATATTGCTCAAGATTTAATGCAAATGCATTTTAAATCCATACAAGACCATAATGTTTACTTAGGATCTGGGAAGACTGAAGTGAAATACCAGGGAAGATGTCAGTTGCCACCTGTTAGCTGAGCTCATGTTTAGCTTTTGGGTTGAAACAGAGTTTTTGTGTGTGCAGATCACAACTAGAAGCTGAGAGTGCTGTGTCTTTTAATGTCAGCAGTTAGAATTAGCAAAGTCCATGATTCATTTCCTTGGTAAGTTACTTGTAGTTTGCAAAAGATGTGTTTGCTAACGATAGTTAAAACTGATAAGAATGGCAAGGTAATTTCCAAGGTAGGTTGATTTTGCTTCTTTCATTTTGTCTGTTCTGTAGCCATGTAAGCTGGAGAGAAAGTACCCCTTGTCTTCAGGGGAAGATTTAAGAGAAAAAAAGGTGCAAAGCAAAGTTAGGTCTGGTTCTCAGCCACTCTTTGTATTCACTGGCACCCATGGAGCCTCACATTTTATCTGAAATGGGACTAATTTGGCTCAGCAAGGTCCCTGTTGCAGGTGCCCGAGGTCTCAGTGAAGGTGCACTGGGAGCTGGCCTGTTTTGCTCTGCAGCACCTGCATCTGTAGGCGACAGTTCCGATCCGGTAGGTGTGGAAGGTTTTAGTAATTCTCTCTAAAAACGTAATTACAGAAATGAAGTATATATTCCATGAAATGAAGTATATATACATTCCAGCTCTGAATTCAAAGAGCTTGGGAGAGATGATGCAACGGGAGTGGCCTGATCCCACGTCGCTCGGCAGGGGCAGAAAGCGCCTCTGCTCGCAGGGCTCCTGGTGCCGTCCGGCTGTCAGGGTCGTGGCCGCCTCTCACTTGGGCTTCCCTGTGGCTTTTCCCTTGTCACCACAGCTGTGTGGGGCTTGAACGCGGGAGCAGATGTGGGAACGGTCGCTTAGGCCCTCGGGGTGTTAAGTGCTTGGCAAGAGCGGTGGCACCTCTCTGGGGCTGGCACCGTGCTTTAAAGGTGGCCACGCTGAGAGCAAGCACTGAGGTCTGTTGTGTTTGTGTATCCCGGGTCTTTACCAGTGGAACTCATAAGAAAAAATAGTACTGTCAGCTGCTGCCTTTTTTTGAAGCTGATAGACCCAAGTTCGATATATGAGGGCACAATGATTTCTTTTGTTTTGATCAAAAATATTTAATATTCTTCATATCACAATTATTTTTAAAAATATTTTTATTACTGGTGTTTAAAATACTTTGCAGATGCTTATTACAGGAAGGCCCTATGCTCTGGCAGGTGTTTGAAGCTCAGCTACATCTCTCTAGGATTAAAACCTCGTTCTTCCATGTTAAAACCATAACCTTCGAGTGCCGCGGCCTAAGGACGGCGTGTAGCTGCGGTGGGCGCCGGGGTCTAACCGGAGCAGGGTGATTCCATGCAGGAATTAGACGAGCCCTGCTTCCTCGTCCTGCGAGGCGGTGAAGAGCACAGCCTGTGCTGTGATGGGCAGAGAGATGCTGTGATTTTTTTTTTTCTTTCCTGCCTATTTCTCAGCAGCTGGAGGGTAGTTGAGACGCCGGTGCCGCCCGCGCTGCCTGCGCCTGAGCTGGAGGAGCCCTTGGGGGCCGTTCCCGGCGGGTGAGGTGCCCCGCGGCGCGGGGCCGCGTTGGCCCCGGAGCTGGCAGGGAAGGGGCCGGCGCGGGGGCCGCGCGCGGGCAGCGCTCCCGAGCGCGCCGGGGCGGGCAGCGCTCCCGAGCCGCCGCTGCAGCTCGGCTAAACGAACCGAAAGCGCTTGCGGGAGAGAGCAGTCATTTGCTCATCAAGGAGGGGGCTGCGGGGCTGGTGCGTGGCTCGGAGCTTGTCATTATTTCTGCTGATTTAATAAGCTGATACGGAGCGATAGGGATCTGCAGCAGCATTGGGCAAGAGTCAGGATTTCATGTCACAGTAAGTTTGAAGGGAAGCATAAGTCAATAAAATAATTATGTTTTCCTTTGAGGTTGGCAGAAATGCTTTACTTGTTTTCCAAAGGCCAAAGGCAGCACAAGGGAGAAGTGAGGGGTGTTTCAGTGCAATGAGATGCAGCCGTTCTGTGGATAGCCAGGTGACTTGCTGGGCTGCTCTCCAGTCTAGGAAGGATGCACTTTTTATGTCTATAAATGGCTTGCAAAGGTTATGATTTTGTTCTTCTGAAAAAAGTCAGTGGTGTCATCTCTTAAAAAAAAATATTGATTCTTTTTCAGGCTCCCACTTAGCTACCTGCCTTCTAAACATCTCCCCGAGCCCTATTGCCATAGTAACAGCCCAGGGAGGGCTCGCTGCAGCGGAGGATCCCGCGGTGGGATTTCTGTGCAGTTCTGCCTTTCATGACGGAACCTGAAATAAGAACTGAAATGCATTAAACATTGATGGGGGTGCTGCTGAGTTATACGTAAGATGGAGCTTGTAGTAATCCTGGTTTAGTAGAAAAAATATGTGTGTGTACTGCTTTGTGCACAGGGCATTCAAGGGAGGTTTGTATTGGGGCTGTTCGTAGCCTAAAGGCTGCTGTTGGGGGAAAGTTTTTTTTTTTTTTTTTTTTTTTTTTTTTTAAAAAAAAAAGGCACAAAAGATCCCTTACTAGGTCAGCAGCCAGGATGTTAAGTTTAGAAAATTTGGAAGAATTAGATGTATTATGGAAATATTTTCTCCAAAATTAAGACTGGAAACACTTGAAATACTTCTGTAAACGTTGAGCTTTAATGCTGCTGTGCTTGTATTTATATTTGATAGGTGTCAACTGGGGGAAGTGACAGAGAGGGGCAGTGTCTCTCCCAGCCAAATTCCTGGTGATGTTTTTGGATACTAAACGTCCCTGGGTCTTATCCCATTCTCTCAGGCAACTGTTTGAATATTTCAGTAATCCTGCAAAGAAATAACTCAGCTGAACTTTTAGTAACTGCACGTGTTGCTGCAGAGACTGTATTTACTTTCAAAGGAAAACACCAGGAGCCGTGCTTTAAAATCTAACACGCGTCAGTGAATCAAAGGCAAAGTAAGTAACAGCCTCAGCAGAATGGACTTCAGTCTGACACGGCTTCGGTCGGGGTCTGTCTCAGCGGTGGCCTGAAGGGCAGATCGCCCGCCCAGCCGAGGAACACGGCGCCCGAGCCGCGTCCGCTGGTGCCAGCCCAGCACGCCGGAGGCTGCAGGGCTGGTGCAGGCCGGGCACAGCTGGGCCCTGGGAGCCCCCGTGATCCATTCTTCCTGTCACATGAACCCGCCCTGCTTCGCTAATAAGCTCTTAGCTGCGTTTTAGATGCCTGCAATCATTAAAAAGGCTGGAAGGCATTTGTGTAGCTTGTCCATTAGAAGAAAAGTCTGTTTTCTATAGCTGTATACCTTACAGAGCCTCCAGCTCAGTCTTAAAAAGTAACTTCATTTTTTGTGCTGTTACTGCTGGCTTGGAATCACCAAATTTAGCTTGCTTTCTTCCATGTAATTTAATTGTAAGAATATGTATCTTTTTAATGGCAGAAGATTGCAAGAGTTTGTAATATCCTGAGGTTTTTGTGTCCATTTTTGTTTCATCTCTGGCAGGGTTGTAACATTTAGTGCTTTCCTTTCCCCCTCTGCACGTGTGGGTCGTGTGTTTTCTTTCATCTTTCTTTTGAATATTAGGGATGTAGCTGGAAATTTTCTGCCATCCCACTGTGAAGACAGTGAGTTAGGTAATGCCTGCAGCACCTGGAGAGCATCTGCAGCACGCTGGAGCCCTTCCACATTCATAACTGCCTGGGTCCTCCGTGCACAGCAGCAAAGGTTGTGCGAAATTTTCAAGGACATGCTGAAAATGAGCCTGGTGGAAGAATTTCGGGAAGTTCATAGAAAGCAGAGCTGCAAGAGACTGAATTAATGGGCTTGACCTTTCTGCATTTTACTGGATTGTTGTTACTCCTCTGGCGTTGTATCCAGGCCCTCTGGTATTTGTGCCACATACTTCTCCTCTCTTGAAAACAAAAGCAAGTCTCCATTGTTAGCTGATAACTATCCCCTTTCCTTGCTCCGTAGTAAAACGAGTGTGGAGGGGGCACGTATAGGGTCTGGATGTCAGCGGTGTGGATGTGGGGTGGTTGTTTCGCTGCACAAGTGATTTCACATGGATGTGAGAGACATGGGTGTGGTTTGGTCCTTTGATCCAGAAGGGGAGAAAAAACATGATGCAGAACAGTTAGGTATAAAAGAAGACCTTCCTTTAGGGGTGCGAGCTGGCCCTAAGATAAGCATGTAGAAGAAGAAAGCCAGAGTTTAGTAGTAGTAATAATAGCAAGAAAGGCCCCTCACCCCACTGCTTAAATCCTTGGGAAGGGCTCGAATGCTGCAGTGGAAAAGGCCCTCCATGCCTCTCCAAAAAGAGGAGAAGGGCACGGATTGCTCCTGGGTTGCTAGTATTAGTCTGCACGAGGGGGAGCTTGCGTGACCTTAAGGAAGACATTGCAAAGTTGCCATTGCTTGAGGAGGATTATGAAGGAGGGTGGTGTCTCTTTACCCAGGAAAGTGATTCAGTCCCAAGGAAATTTTTTGATAGGATTTGCTGTTTACAGACTTATTTCCTCTGTTAATGGGATGGTGTGGAATGGAAAGAGGAGGGAATTTGGATGGCAGCTGATGTGCAGGGTGGCCCCAACGTGCCCTGCTCCGGTGCTCCCGCGCTGGCAGCGGCTGCGCTGGATCCAGGGCTGTGCCTGCACCCTGCTCCGGCGAGCGCCGCGCGCTCCGTTTGACCAGCCCTACAGTTATTTATACGGAGTCCGTGGGAAGCGCAGCGTGTTGAATATGCTGCTTCCTTTCAGTCATATGGTGTGAAAGGGTGAGGGGAAATGGCAAAATCTGTGCTTGCGTGTGTCGTTATGTAATATATCTACTGAAAACCACGTTCTTGATGAAGCCACAGGCGGCCCTGGTGTCCGCTCTTGGATATCTCGTGCTATTTCTTCTGCTAACCTCAGGCAATGGCAGCTCCTGGCTCGGGTGAGCTTGGGAATTGCAGGAAGCTGCTGGGAACGGGCAGGTCGGAAGAGATGGAGGCTGTGCCCTACCTGGCATGGGGAGGACTGACTTGCAGTCGGCTCCTGGCGCGGGGTGCTCCAAGCAGGGCTGCCCTGCAGGGAAGCAGGACAACCTGTTACAGCCCCACCGCGCGCCAGGACAGCCCTGCGAAGACAGCACTGCCAGATGCCATTGAAACCAGTGCCGATTTCCTACCTCTGGGGAGACCTGGGCTGCGTTTATCCCTCTCGTAAGACTGGGATTTCCTTTCCCTGTCTCTCTCTTCGCCTGTTAAACTTTTCCTGGGTCTTTTCAGTTGCAGAATGAAGAAGAGCCGGGTGAGACGGCCCCCGTGGTGAACGATGCCCCTCCGCCCTACAGCAGCATTTCCACGGAGAACGCAGGTAAATCCAACCAAAGGAAACACCCACGTTTGTTCTGCTGTGCTTTCCTACTGCCTTAATTGTTCTCCGTATTGACCCAAGGTATCGCAGCTCTCTTATGAAGGCTGGAAAGGATCGGAATTGATCTGGAGACTGTTGTTACTTGTGGTTTAGGAGATGCAATTTGGCTACATTGATCTGATGTCATCCCGCAAAGCGGTGTTCAAGTTGCATTTCTCAGTGCTCTTAGTAGATTCTAGACAGTTAAAGAGCTGTGAGGATTTGTGGTTCCCTCTCATTATTCAGCATTTGAATGATACTCTGCTTCTTCCAAAAAGGACTTGTTATTTGAAAAGGATTAAATAATTTACTTTTTCTGCAGTTTTCAGTATCCATAAACTTGGTCATAAGGGTTATATTTCTGAATCATCATACTCTCATATGACTCACTAATAGCTTTAGTGAAACTTCCTTTTTGTGCTGGTTATGTATTTCTGTTTAGGTAAATCTCTTCATTTCTCCCTCCGGACCATAGTCAGCTATTAAAGGTTTCGGGAAACAAATGGAACATATTGTCATTCTCTCAAACAGCCACTCAGCTTTGAATATTGTGTGTCTTGAGGTACTCGCTGAGCTACTGGCGCACTGCTTATAAAGATATCCCCATTAATTCTCATTCCTTAGTGCATCTGAGAGATGGGGCTCAAAAAAGCTTCATTTGTTTTTTTGTTCCGGTCCCTTTCCCCTCCAGCAGAAAGCCTTTGGGAATCTTCCTCTGGAAACACCGGTCACCAGTGACCCGAGGCTTCCAGTGATTCTTTCTTGACTCACTCCTCCCACTTGGACTTGGAAAATATGAATACTTCTGTCTTACTGAAGCCATGAGAGGCACAGCATGCATTGTTTTTAAAACAAATGTAGCCAGACTTGCTAAGAGTTCTGTTCACATTGCTTTGTGTTTGAAAGGGCACTCGTGTGTTTTTAGCTTTTGGGGGGGAGGCCATGTGGTAATAGGCTAGAAGAGTGCAGAGGGAAGGGTGGTGCAGGCTTGAAAGTTTGGGGGTATTAGCGTATTTAAAGTCTTCTGAAATGTTTCTTGTTCCAGCATGACATTCTTTGGGATCTGGCAGATGATGTCCTATATAATTTTCTTTTGCAGCTTATTTTGACTACAAGGATGAGTCAGGATTTCCAAAGCCTCCCTCTTACAACGTGGCCACAACACTGCCCAGTTATGATGAAGCAGAGAGAACTAAGGCTGAAGCTACGATTCCCTTGGTTCCCGGGAGAGTAAGTGCGCTGGGCCGGCTGCACGGCTGCCGGCCCCTTGTGCAGACGGAATGCTTTAAGCCTTGTCCAGCTTATATCTTTTATAGCTTTCTAGGACAGTGATACTGCATGCTCTCAAGAATCCCCTGGGTGTTTGTATTTATTTATTTATTTTCCCCAAGCAGTTACAGTAACATAAGCCACCTCGGTAATGCCAGTATGTGCTCTGCAAATGGTCTGGCAGGCTGACAGAAGCACCGTGCTCTATCTGTGTGCACTGCTGGGTTGGTTTGTTGCTTTGTTCTAAGATGAATTTTCAGGCAGCTAGCATATCTACCGTTGATGCTCCTTCCACTTAATACATTGACTTTGGCAGAGGTTACTGTAGCTTATAGAAGAAGGATAAAGCCATTCTCTTCGTCAGAATACATACGTGCATAAATATGTGTGTGCATATAGGTATATATATAAAGCCTTTTGTTTTCAACTTCATCCCTTGTTCCACCTGTTCCCCAACCCTGCTAGCATCAGATACTGAGAGCTAGTTAAGCTTCTTCATATGAGCTAGATTCCTTGCTGAGGTCATATCTTTAGTTTTTCTGATGAGAGGGAGAATTCTTTATAGTCAGAAAAAGAACATGGCTAATTTTGGCTACCCTAAAACATTACTGCCACTGACTTGTTATTTCATGCCCTGGGGGTGGTTTCCTGCTTACATTTTAAGCCTCTGGAGACTTAGGATTTTTTTCTCTCCCTTAAGAGAAAAAATGTAAAATCTGCATTTTGTGTCCCTGTGTAGTCCACCGCTCTCTGCAACCTTTGCAGTTTGCTGGCCCTTGCCTGGAGAACCACATGCAGACTTTGTTTTGCTGTATGGATTGAGCTGTCTTAAATCCTCTCATCGCCTTTGATTGGCAGGAGGATGACTTTGTGACACGGGATGACTTTGACGATACTGATCAGCTGAGGATAGGCAATGATGGCATCTTCATGCTAACTTTCTTCAGTAAGTACACGATGCAACTTCATTTTCTGCAGTTGGTGACCCCAAATGGCCAGGGTAGTTTCCCACTTAGTTTTATGTAGCACTAGCAAAGAGCTGTGTGTTCTAGTTTCAAGGAATTTGGTTTTTCTTGGACTGCAACGAGGCCCTGACCTGCTGCCTTTCCCCTGCTTTCCCAGTGGCATTCCTCTTCAACTGGATTGGATTCTTCCTGTCTTTCTGTCTGACCACTTCAGCTGCAGGACGATATGGGGCCATTTCTGGGTTCGGTCTGTCTCTTATTAAGTGGATCCTTATTGTCAGGGTAAGTTGTTTAGTGCAAAAAAATGCATGCAGAGATGCTACTCTCTTCCCTTTTGCCTGCTGCCCTAGCTTATTTTTAGTTCATCCATGTTATTAAAATGTATTTTGAGCCCTTATTCACTGAGGGTAGAACGTTTTTAATCATGCTGCCCTGCTTATATGGTCAGATGCGGGGGTTATTATTGTAATAAACGAGATTAAAGATTGCATCCCCAAGTATGTCTCTTTTTAACTAAATTATTGTATTGGATCAAAATTTGCTTGCATGCTGAGCAGTAATAAAATTCTCATCTTCACATAACATTTATCCTGGTAAAACAAGTGCTAGGGTTAGCAGTTTTTTTTTTTTTTTTAATCTTTTCTCCTGTAGGATGTTTTTCGCATGCTACTCTGCAACACAAATATTCCTTAAAATGTGGGGAGTTCTATGAGCATGATGGATGAAGGGAAGGAAACAGGGGCTGGAAAAGGGGAAGTGTGAGTGTGTGTGTGCTGGTGGAGCAGGGTGCATTGAGCAGGGCCTGGGGAAGCTCGCTGGAGCCCTCTGGTGCCCCGCGCACGGCTGCGAGGAGCCCTCAGTATCCACACAAGCAGAGTCTGTGCCTACCCACTGTGGTACAAGATCCAGCGTTTCCCTCCTCCCCTGGAGCAGACAGGGAGGGAACGAGGTGACTGGGCAGAACTGGGGTGTGTGACAAGAGCAGAGTAATGACAAGTAACAGTTGTCGCGGTTCTAGAGGACTTGATGCGGTTACTGCCAACATTGACTTGGGTTGAGAAACTGTCAAATGCTCTAACTTTTAAAAATATTTTTTGTTTTTTTAGTTCTCCACCTATTTCCCGGGTTACTTTGATGGCCAATATTGGCTTTGGTGGGTTTTCCTTGTACTAGGTAAGTGTTTTGTTTGGAGAGGAAGAGGAATTGCCTGTCTGGAACTGTAAAGTGCAATAATGTTTTTTGTTTTGTTTTGTGTTTGTGTGTGAGCATAGCTTTACCGACTATTCAAATACTCATGTTTGGGTGTAAAATAGAAATACAGCGCTGAAAATACTTATCCCATGTTCTTACTGGGGGCTTTCTAGATTTTAAGGTACATGTAGACACTGTGCTTTTGTTGTCATTTCTTGGTGGCAGCATCTCAGCTCAGAAGGAGGAAAGCGCAGGATGGTGCTTGTCTTGATAGTAACTGCTGGTGAATTTGTTCTCTTAAATGGAAGAGTATTTTGACTAAACAAAATACAGGAGAGCAGCCTGTGAAAAGGTCATATTTGAAGCTGGTGCTGTGGGTACCAAAAAGGGCTGGTAGTGCCAGTAGCACCAACATCAGCTCATGGGCACTCAGAAGTTTTGCAGTGGGCTGGGGGACTACTTGGGAAAATTTGCTTTTGGGATTGCATGAAATTGAGAGATTGGGTGTCACCGATGCTAAAATGTTCTTATAATCAAGCAGCTACTGCACATCCCATCATGCTGGGGCTCTCTGTGGTGGTAGTGTTGAGCTGAACTGCTGTTTCTCTAGTTGTAGAGACAAAATCTGTGTTAACCGGACAAATGTGTTTCTTTCATCTAGGTTTTCTGCTGTTTCTCAGAGGATTTATTAATTATGCAAAGGTTAGGAAGATGCCAGATACTTTTTCCACTCTCCCCAGAACCAGAGTTCTCTTTATTTACTAAAGGTAAACTTTCTACTTTCCTGATTATTTTTTTCTGTTTTCTTTTTGACTCTATTTGGTGACTTGGGCTTCAATATTTTTAGAATACAGTGTAATAGAAAACATAAGATTTTCCTGGGATCCCTTGCATAGCCCTGTTCCTACAGATCAGCTGGGCAAGAGTGCATATTGATGTGGTTGCAAGCAGAGAAATACTTGGCATTTCCTCCAATTTTTGCTTTGAAGAATTTTAGACTCATTACGTTCCTTGAATTGAAATGTAAAAACAAGATCTCTGTCCCTTGGTACAACCCTATTTTTGTCAGGTGGGTCCTTCTGAACAAGTAACATGCCTGAAACATATGAAATGTCCTAAACATGAGTAAAGGTCACAATGAAACGTGGGTAGAAGATTATGCTGGTGTCTTTGGCTTGTGTCCCAGAAAAAACAGTTTGTCTGAACTCTGTATGCTGTTAGGATTGTCTGCCAAGTTCCTGGTTAAATTCAACCCTTGCACGCTTTTTCTCCTTGGAAACCACTCCCACATATTTTGAACATACTGTCTTACCTGATCATTAGAAAAAAAAAGTGTGTAAAAGTTGTTGCAGCTGAACCTTAACAATTTTACTTTTTTAATGGGATCTTAAAAGTACCTGTGCCCTTCCAGCTTGATTTCCTTGGTGCAGCAGATGATGGCTTTGCATTAACTGTTCCTCCCCGAGGGCAGGGAAATCCTGTAATAAGTTGCTTCCCAGATGGTGAGCGCCATGTGAGGCTCCCTTTAGAAGCATTGTAACAACATTAGATTTCCCCAAGATAGAATTGAAACAGTTGGAGCTGCAACAGTGGTATAAGGAATGCAAACAAACCCAGGCTTTAAGTTGGGTGTCATTACATTGCTCAGAATTTTAAACCAAGGCTTAATATTCCAAATCCACTTTCTTTTTCTTAGAAAATGCAAAAGACATAAGGGTCTGTTTCATTTTCCATCTGCAGTGGGCACAAACAAGCATTGTGCTGGCGTTGGCAGCTGGGGTTTCCCAGTGCTGGCAGTTCTTACTCAAATTATTTGTTTGGTTGGTTTGACAAAGTGTCTGCTCTGTGGTGGACTTTCCATTTGAACCCCCCCCAGGATTTGTGGTGGCCTCTGAGATCCTGCCAAGTCACCAGCAGGTTTTATTCCCCCGGTTGTTGGATTGCATAGTTTGAGCATTTAAATATCAGCAGTTTCACCTGTAGTTCATTCTGCCCAGTGAGCACTTTTTTTTCTTCTTTATTGAATGTTATTTTTTATTTATTATAGGAACTGTGTGGTTTCTTACTGCATAGTCTTTAAGGCCTGTTTTAGGAAATGCAGATTATAATGGTAGATACCTTAACTGAGCCCTGGAAAAAGCTCATAAGGTGTTTTTTTTTTTTTTTTGGTCATTTTAGCACTTTCCAAAGGCACTGTCTCCTACAGATCTATTGAGATTAATGTCCAGTATCATGTCTAAAAATTACGACACTTCCACTGAAAATAAGTCTTTAATCCTAAATTCTGAGAAAGAAAACCACAGAACGCTTAGACTTTTTAACTCTTCAGGAATGCGAAACGTGCATAAAAGTGCAGAGCCCTGTGGCACGGCGGGAGCTGTGTCACTGCACAGGAGATATTTCATAAGCCTCTAGACATCCTGCACTCTTTGTGAACTACATCCTCTGGTATCCAAAATAACAAGCTAACTATAGTGTTTCACTGTCCAATATCCTTCTCCAGCAGATGTTTTCTGGCAAATGTCTTCCTGCGCTAGTGAATTCTCCCTCCAGCAGTAACAGGACACCTGCAGGAAGTGAATCAAGCCTCTGAAGCAGAAGTAAAAATAATCACCTGCTTTAAATAAATAAAAGTACTGTTGGAAAAAAAAAAAGGAGAAGAATTTCTTTCTATTTGTTTCTAGGTGTAAAATTTTAATAACTAATGCAGAATTCTGTAATCATTGAATCATTAGTGGCTGATGTTTGACAAAGCTATCGCGATCGAGTCTGTGACGTGCTAATAAAGCCTTATCTCTCTAGTACCTGTAGTAGCTTGGGTAGCGTGAGCGGCGGCCCCGCAGCCAGCAGGGGACAGTGGCGCTGTGTCTCGTCCCTGTCCTCCACGGGGACGAGCTCGGTGCAGCTGGAGCAGCGCTCCCTTCCCAACGTGGCGCAAGTATTATTATTTTTAATAGTCTATATTCTAAATGTTCTAGTATACTTTACTTTCATACTACCTACTTTTTGGACTATGTAGGGGTTTCCACAGTACAAGTTGGTAGTGTAAAGATGAAAGGTCACATTGCAACTTTGTATAAAAAATTATCTTGCGAAAAAAGGCCTTTTTTTTTTTTTTTTCCCCCCTTTGGCGTGGGACTTCTGAGACAATTCCTAACATACCTGTAATTCTTGCTTTTATAATTTATGTTAGCAGAGACTATGATGTGTTATAAATGTAGATTTAATGTGCACCTTTGTGCTTTCTGCCAAGTGGTAATTCACTTTGGAGTTTTACTATGTTAAAACTGTAAATATAGCAGAACATTAATAAATGTCACTTATGTAGCAATGTTTGCTGTAGATTGTTGTTTAATTTCGATGATATACTTTGTTGTTTCTGGGTGTTGACTGCAAATGCAGGTTATCTGTGGAAAAGCAAAGAAATGCCATCAGAAGGTACAAGACAGACGTGATTCGCTTCACCTCATGGTATCGTCCTTGCTTTTCAGGGCCAGGTTTTCTAGGGCTGAGGTGGTGCTTCCTTTCAGCCTTCTTTTATGTTTTTTTGTCTCGCATGCATAACTTACCCACTTTGTGAAATGGTTTATTCATAGTTTTGGCTCATGGCAGGACTTCACAAACGTGTTGTCCCAACAAGCCAGCAGCTGGACCGACAGATACGCGGAGCTTACGCAGAGCCTTCCTTTTCAAACACCAAGAAGCCTACACAGGGAGAATTATTAAGTTTATCCTGCAAGGCAAAATCTGGAGCTCTGATTCACATTTGCCCAAACTTGGTAGATTCGCCTGGTGTTTATTCTCTCGGCATTTGGGCCTTATTTGGTCTTGTGTATTCAGAGAAGTGGAATATTTGGCATTCCTGCTTCTCTCCATTTGGTGGCCAGAAGCCTTGGACCCTGGTGCTGCACGTGCTCCTCCTGGCTACCCTTTCCCTCGGCAAGCCTGCGCCAAGGGCTGTGGTTTCCCCATGGACCCACTGTTTCATTTTTTACTTTTATTGGATTTTACACAAGGTGCAGGAAAAGAAGTGATTTCCAGTTATTTATAACCTGTGGGGGGCTCTGCTGCCCCTTTGCCTCCCCCTGGCCGCGGGTGCCAAGGGCAGCGCATGCCTGGCCCAGGAAAATCCCGTTCCCAGCAACGTGGCTGCAGTGGGGAGGGCCGATGGGGAAGGCAGCCGTCCTCGTCCCGCTTTCGCGCTTGCTTTTTGCTGCTGTTTGCACCGAAGGGACCAGGGAGCTGCAATTACAGACCCAGCAGCTCTCATGGACGCCCCTTGAATCTCGAGGTCAAAATCCCTCCTGGTGCTCCCAATAACGCTCCCAAAGCCTCGTGCTGCCGCGTGCTGCAGGCGCCGCTCCGCAGGGAGCGGTGTCACCGCGCACTGCCCAGGGACACCATCCGTGCGCCCCTTCCCGCTGCCCGGCCCTGCCCCGCGCGGGAGCCTTGCGAGGATGGGCACAGGGAAAGGGAAATCGCCGCAGCGGGCACGGAGGCCCCCAGGGTGACTTTTCCCTGCAGATCCCCATCCGCTTCCCCGGGCGCTCGTCCACTTTCCCTGTGGGTCGGCGCAGGACAGGGCTCGGCGCCACGCTGCGCTGTTCCAGCTCGGGGGCTGCTTGGGCCACCGAAGCCACCGAGCGCCCTGGGCGGTGCAGGGAGAGGAGCGAGGCCCCGGCCTGGAGCACTGGGCTGGTTTTGCCCACGTTTTCCCTCCGGACGCGCTCGCGATGGCAGCGCCGGGGGAGGACGCACAAACAGAAGCCTGGCCCAAGGACACGTCCTCGACTGCTCCATCCGTGCCCGGGGAAGGGCACACGGGAACGCGCTGCTAAACCTTGGCCGCTCTCGGCTCAGGGGTCTTTTCCTGCTTCGAAGAGGAAAGAAGGAATATTTTGGGTGCACGGGAGCAGGGCTTTGCTGGGCTGCCTTTTTTTAATTTTTTTTTTTTAAAGGTTCTTGCAAATTCGGTACTGGAAATGCGTAAGTCTACAAATGTGCTTAGCCAAGGTTTTATTTGCCGCTTGGATGAGATGTTCAGTCTGGGCCTGGTTTGAGGGAATCTGGGTGGCTTCCCTGGAAACCATCGGAAATTCCCCGTTCTGGGAGGCTTTGACTTAAAAGAAGCAAAAAGGAGAAGAAAAAAGAAAAGAAAAAAGAAAAGAAAAACCAAAAGGAAAAGAAAACAAGGCTGCGAGCGTTGCCAGCCTGTGCCTGGTTTGGGTTTGTGCAGCCCAGTTTGTCAGACAGGCCCTGCAGGCTCGGAGCAAATCCCAGACAGACAGCGAGGGGCCGAGCAGCTCGCCTGGCCTTAATGCAGCATATCTATCTCTATATGTATGCACATATACATGTATATATATATGGAGACCAAATGTCAATCAAAGCCCACCTCGGAGCTCCCTCCAGCATGGAGGTCCCCATTCACTCCCTGCCCGTCTCACTCCTGGCACCTTTCCCGGGTCTCTTCCCCCCGGATGGGCTCCCCAGGGGAGGCCGGGATGTTGCCTCTTCAAACAGAGTTCAAAAAGCCCTGGAATTTTTGTTTATAAATAGCTCACATCCTCCCGTTCGGGGCCCAGCTGCTATTTATCGCCCGCTTCCCCCCGACGGACAGCGCGGAGCATCGCGCTTCCCACGAGAGCGGAGCGGCGCGGGGCTCTCCGAGTTCCTCCAATTGTCCGGGTCGCTCTGGGTTTCCGCTGCTGCTCCCGGCGCTGCTGGGAGCCGCTGCCGCCTCGAGCCGCGGTGGCCGCGTGCGTCCCGGGACGCTCGTGGCTCTGCACACGGGTCGAACTCAGCCGCGCTGCGCGGCCCGGAGCAGCACGGCGTTTTGCTCCGGCTTTTCCTGACGCCCTGGTGCTGCGGTGGAAGTGCCAGGATGTGGCACAGAACGCCCCAGTTTTGGACTCCAAGAAGAACCTCATGTTTCTGGTTAGGACAAACTGAGTGTGTCACAGCGTGGCATAATCACAAACATCCCTGGGCCGCACGCCTGCATGGGTTATTCATGAGCACTTCTCCCTGCACGGACCTCTATTTATTCCTGGTTGCAAAGGGAGGGGAAAATGCTGAGGAATTTCCTTGTTGGCGCATCCCCCTCCCATTGCTGCAACACATAAACCCTCTGAGCTGCTGTTATCCTTCGGGAAACCTTGGTGCCTTTCTTGAACATCTATTTTAACCAAGTATGTTTAAAGGCAATCGCAAAGCAAGCCGTGTGTTTCCTTGCGGGAGGATTCCGGATGGGTGCGTTGCTTGGGGGAGGCCACGGCGCTGCCAGCCCCTCAGGCCGCCCTCCTGGGTCTGACCTCCGAGAACTTGGTCACTCCGCGGAGCTGGCGCTGAGCTGGGCGGCGCTGAGCTCCGTGTCCGCATCCGCGACCCGAGCGCCTGGCTCCCGTTGGGCTTCTTTCGGCTTTCCATGGTTGGAAACGGGTCCGGCCCCATCCCCCGGCCTCTGGCGTGGGGGAACTCGGCCCCGCTCCAGCGTCATCCCAGCTGGAGAGCGGCACCCTCCCGTGGCAGTGGGATCATCCCGGCTGGGGTCACTCCCGGGGGCTCAGCATCGTGCGGCCGCTTCGGGCCTGCCCCATGCCCCATGTTCATAATTACTATGAACACCTGCTTAGATTTATTTATTGGAAAAAAAATGCAGAAGACATTTGCATATTTAACAATATATATATTTTATATATATATATATAATTTCTAGATCAGTACATTCATCAGTACTTGTTTTCTTCACAAACAGAAGAACTCTTACAATAGTCAACTTTCTAAAATAAATACTATTAAAATAGAGCTTCAAAATAAATATTCTGTACAAAGGAAACCTTCGGCAGCAGCGTCTCGGGGCCAGGGGCTCCCCTGCACATGGTACCGTGGAAGGGGCGCCCGGGAGCCGCGCTTGGGGAGAAAAGGGGAGGAGAAGGGAGAACAGGGGCGAGAGGTGGGCGGCAGCAGGGGGCTGTAATAAATATAAAAAGTTGTTTTTTTGTTTTTTTTTTTTTTCCGTAATTCCCGCGCAATAAATATCTACAGTGAAACGTAGCTACAAGCCAAGCCACCAGGCTGGGCGCGTTCTGGAAGGGCAGACCTGGGGCCTGCAGCCCCCGTCCCAGCTGCGACGCGAGCAGCGCCCCGGGAGACGCTCCGTGGGCTCTGCCTGCCGCGTGGCTAACCGGAGAGGACGTTTCGCTGCCGCTGCTGTGCATTTACTGAGGAAATTTCCTCTAATTACAAAAAAGAAAGAGACTGGATGAGTGCTGAGCATGCAACAAGTACCGACCTCCCTACGAGTGCTGCATGTTTGCACGAAGGTTTTGATTTAGCACCTTGTAGTCATGGAGGGAAGGAGGCGGCTGCTGCCGGGTTTCAGTAACACCAAAGTAACCCCTGGGAGCATCCACTGCTTTTGAGGGACACGCTGGCATGGAAGAGGCAGGAGGTGAAGAGCAGCAATGGGAAGGGGCGGAGGGGCTGCACTCCAGCACAACTGCCCCATGGGGAGAAGAGAAAAAATTATCCGCCTGCTTCCCGAACAAGGAGCCTGCTGTGGGAGGAGAGGTGCCAGGCGGGTATCCCTATGAAATCCCTACAAACACCTCCAGGTGCCCTGCATGCAGGTTTCTGTGACTCCTGGCAGGCTGCGCTCACTGTGCACCAGGCGCGCGGACCCTGCTCTCCGGGGCCGACTTCGTCGCTCGTGAGGAGCGAGGGCACAGAAAGCGCCGGGCGAACCGCGATGCTGCAGATGGGCCCTCCAGAGAGACACCGGACGTGGCCTTCCAGTGCGGAGGCAGCAGCCCCAGCTCCCCTCGGGCCCGGGAACCCTCGGCCACGTGGACGCGGAGCCGTCGAGTTGCACGCTAAGAACCCTCAGCAAATGGGCTGCGGGTTTGCTGCTGGCCCGAGGTCTCAACGGGACAAAGACAACGTATCCCGTGTGTGCAATAGACAGAGCGAGCAGGAGGAGCAGGACGGGGGCTAAGCCCATCCCTGCTGGTAACGCACTGGGGTTTCGAAAGAGAGTGGGATCCGACCCTGCTGCCCGCACGGATGCGGCGGGACGGGCACGGCTGGAGCAGGGCGCACAGGGCGGCAGATCGGGGGGCGGCTCATGCGGGGCCGGCTCCTCTGCAGCCACCCTGGGTCCGCGCCATTCCGCAGTGTCACTTGCTGCTGGTGACAACCCGTGTGCTCCTGTCCAGAAGAGCTCCAAAACCACCGAGGCTTCAGTTCAGCTGCTCCTGCTTGGGACACGCGGCAGTGACGGGAACGCAGCGGGTGAGCGGAGCCTAGTGCGCAGCCCCCGTGCGCGCTTGCCGGCTGTCAGAAGGGCTTGTCGGCGCTGTCGGCCTTGCCGCCCGCCGACTCCTTGCAGAGGACGCTGTTCGTGTGGCGGCAGCGGCAGCCCGGGCGGCGCAGGCGGTCGTAGCAGCTCTGCGAGAGCTTCACGCAACCGGTGGCCGGCAGGTAGCAGAGCAGGCAGGGCAGCAGCAGGGCGAGCGCGCTCATGAAGGACCAGCGCGCACAGCGGTCGGCGTGCGCGCACGAGCAGGGCTGGTCGGCGCCGGCGCCCTCGTCGTCCTCGTCGGCGCAGTGGTAGAAGACGCCCTTGACGAGGCACATGCAGGTGGAGCAGTTGACGAGGCCCTGCGCGGAGCAGAGGCAGGCCTGCCTGCACACCCAGCACGAGGGCAGCGCCCGCGGCGCCGCGCACTCCTTGCACTTGCACTTGCCGCACGCCTCGCACAGCAGCGCGTGCGGCTCCGGCGCTGCCGCTGCCTTGAGCTCCGCGATCTTGCAGGCGGCGGGCGGGCGGCGCGGGGAGCCCGGCTCGGCGCCTGGCGCCGCGGGCCCCAGCAGCCGCTGCTCCGAGGAGGCGCTGCCGCCGCTGCTCACGGAGCCGGGGCGGCCGCCCAAGGAGATCCAGGGGTGCGTGAGGTGCGCGGGGCCGCGGGCGGG
Source organism: Tinamus guttatus (assembly GCF_059628265.1). Lineage (NCBI taxonomy): Eukaryota > Metazoa > Chordata > Aves > Tinamiformes > Tinamidae > Tinamus > Tinamus guttatus. The sequence goes on along the minus strand of NW_028289244.1, from coordinate 763,724 downwards.
CGGGCGGGCGCCGCGGGGCCGCGCGGGCTGCTCGCTGTAGTCGTTCTCCACGCGCGCCGCCCTCACCTGCTCGATGGGCAGCGCGGGCTGCGGCCGCCCGCACGGCACGCGGCTCTCCGCGAAGGGCTGCGCCGCGGCCGGGCGGCCCGCGGGCGCAAGGGGCTCCATCGCCTGTGGCGCTGGATGAGAAGTGGCTCCTACGTGTCCTGGAGAAGCAGAGGGGACAAAAAAGGGGAGCGGGGACACTGCGTTACTGAGCTGCTCTGCACCCTCCACGGGGCTGGAGGCTGAAGCCACGCTCAGAATGAGAGGGACTTGTGCTCTTAGAACCCGCTGGGGCCCAAAGGTGCTTGCAAAAGCGCCCTGCGAGCAGTGGCTAGCGTGCAGCAAGCGCGCAAGCCCGCTGTGCAAAGCTGCCTGCCAGCCGGGCCGCCCGGGCATCGCCACTCGGGGCCGAGTTCATCGAGGGAGTGTGATTTCTCCTGGAGCGGAGCCAGGGGTTCAGTAACAGCAGCAGTGCGGGACAAGGAGCCACAGGAAGTAACTAAACTTAAATCAAAGAACGGAAACGGCCGGGTTCAAATTTAGAAAGTGCGCATTGTTTGCTAGTCGATGTGCCATTTCCTCTCTGGGCGCCTTTATTCATAAATAATATAGCGCTGCGGAGCAGCGCGCAGGAGCCGCGAGCGAAGCTGCCCAGAGAGTCACAGGAGGGGAAAAGCTGCTGGTGTCAAGCAAAGGAAACAGTGAAGCGCTCCAGGCATTTCGGGTTGTTTGTTTCCAGACAAACAAATTAATCTTTTTCCAAGCATGAAAGATATTAATGTTACATCAGCCTGAAAAAGTCTGGAAAAAAAGAAAAAAAAAAAAAAAAAGGCAGGAAAAAAACTGCATTAGCCACAGAGGAGCCCAGCAGAAGGGGATGTGTGTGAGCAAACGTACATGCGGTGCCCACAGGCGCAGCTCCTCCTGCTAACTGAAGTCCTCAGATTTAATAACCCTACAAAAACCGGAGCAGGAACTAATGAGGAAATGTGGGGGAGGAGACAAAGCAGCGCATTTCACCTTGTTACATGTGTAAGCTCTTGCCTGGATAGGTCACTCCCCTTTGCGGACTGAACCTCTGTCGCCTTGGTGGCACTTACTGCACTGGCACCCCCCGTGCCCTTGCCCTTCTCGAGCTCCAACTCTCTGCTGCATCTTAATCATTCATCCAAAATTTATTATTTCATTATTCCTAGCTCACTGGCACCCTGACTCTCTAAACAAGCGAGGTTTAATAGCAAGTTTATAAGCAATGATTCTCCCAATTGTGGGGCATGCAGAAGGAAAATACAACGATACCTTTTTGTGTGTGTATAATCCAGTGTCATGATATAAAAAGTGCTTACTGCAAAATCAGAGCCTAGCAAAAGACTCGATTGTGTATCAGCTGGATATTACACTTGTAGAGCATAATATGAGCGTAAATAGAGCGCTGGCAGAGCTGCAGAGGAAACAGTGGCACGTGCAGGAGTGATGCCACCAGCCCGGCTGCCAGAGCCACTCACACACACAGGGCAGCAGCTTTGTTTATAGGACTACAGCTATAGGTGGCAAATGTCTTATTCTTAAAAACACCTGAGCCCCCAAAGTAAACACAGGGTCACCACTATCTGCAAGCATTAAGAGCTGGCTCAGCTGCAACCATGGTTATTGGGATTGCAGTTAATTATCAGCAGATTACCCTGGGCCAAATCCCACACTTGAGGATAGTTAAGGGTGGAAATTGCCTGACTCCTTAAGCTCTGCTCTGGACATGCTGCTTCTTCTCTAAGATCCCCTGGGAGTGCCAGGGATGCATGTGGTCATGGTGCCATGCTTGGTTCCCCTGACCTCTGCCTTTGCTTTGGGCAGGTGGTTTCCTCTTGCCCATCACATCAAGCCACATATAAGCAAGGTAAATTTATGGTGCTTATGGAATTGTCTATGGAATATGGCTGCTTTGCTGCTGGCCTGGTCACCCAGTGCTTCAGTGGTGCATTAATGTCACTGGCAATGGATCTGGGCTGGATGCTCCAGGGCTGGCGTGTGAGGGCTCTGCATGGCAACATCCTGCCAGGAGGCTCTGTCCCCTCTGTCTGCATGTGCCTAGGGGAGGTCTTGCTCTTTCTGAACTCTTTCTGCTTTAAGTTTTGTGTCTGCATCTCAGGAAAAGATGGAGCTGGTGGCAGACACAGTTGTCACTGTTGGCAGCATGAGGAGGCTGAGTCCTTAGCCATGTGTGACACAGCAAAGGGTGATAGAGGCCACTGGGTCTCTGTCACAGGAGCAATAGGGATCCCAGCTCTTGGGGCAGAAAATCAGGGTTCAGTGCAGGATTGGGGTGAAGGACTCCTGGATCAGGAGCAGGTCAAGAAGTTAGACTTCCCTCTTGTAATCCTGCAGGCCGCTTCCAGCCTGCATGAGTATATCCACGGATACTGATGACCAAGCTGGAAGTCCCCCAAGGCACCAAAGTTGACCTCTTTTGGTCCATGCCGTTCCCAGGGAAGAGGGGACAACACAGCTGAGATCAGCTCAAAACTGCTCCAGGATGAATGGAGCATACAAGCAAGTCATCCCCTTGCAGGGATACATATGGATAGCAGAGAATCCTGCAGTGAATCCGAAGGTACGATGTCCTCTTGCCCGTAGCAAAGCACAATCCTGCTCCATCTGAGTGAAACCGCTCCTTCCCTGCCTGCCCTCTGCCTTCCCCAAAAGCAGCAATTTTGGTGCCTTGAAAATGGCAACTTCTGTTGCAGCCCCTTCGCTAAGCAAATTGGTGAGTTTGGGAGGACCTGGCAAAGCTTAAGCCCTCACAGGAGAGCTGAAGGCAGGTGCCCTGTGGCCCCCATGCTTGCTCCAGAGGCCTGAGCCCAGGCCAGGCTGCCTGTGTAGAGCAGCCAACTGTGTCCTGTAGCTGCTGGCTTCAATTCAGGTGTGAAAATGACCTAATTTGGCTCATGGACTGGCCACCGCATGTCTGGAGAGGTCCTGGGCAGCAGCAGGGCCGGCAGCGTGGCCGGATGGTGCAGCCTCCACTCACTGCCCTTCCCCTTCCTGTGCTTTCCCCAACCAGGAGGCCCGGGCTCCTGCAGGAGCCCTGCGGTGAACCAGGACCAGGAGAGTCCCTAGAGGTGAGATGTGACCTCCAGCCCCACGGAGAGCGTTTCTGCTCCCCAGGCTGCGTGCTAAGGCGGGAGGGAGCAGCGCGGCGCAGGGGCCGCGCGTGCACGGGGGCTACTCGCAGCCCTGCGCTGAGATCATGCAGGTCAGGTGTAACGGGATGCGTTGTCTAAAGAAAACTGTAGATTCGAGAAAAAAAAAGGGGGGGGGGGCAAAAAAGAGGGTTTACAAGATGCTCGAGCTCTGTGACTTTGCAAAAAGCTACACAACTTTATGTTGTGCCTCTGCAAACCATTGCCAAGGCACTAATCCAGTCTGACTATTGGTTGCATTTTTATCTCTTTTTTTTAAAAAAAAGGTAATTTTTGATCAACAACTACATACGTATTATTGCTTTAAATTGGGTGCAAATTCACTGGATGTCTACTTCCAGAAAACTTTCTATAGAGTTGCAATTTGAAGGTAATATCTTGAATATGTTTTAACATTGGGAATTATTCATTCCTTAGAGGTAAGCGAAACAATGCAAATATGCCAATAGACTCCTGTGTAGAGAAAATTTCTACCTCCATCCCTATTCCCCATGTAGGGACTAACTAGTCTCCATTTCACATGGTTGCTCACCATATATATATTCAGAGTCAAAATATACTCCTCTCCCAGCAGGTAATGTTGTATTCAGAAATCAAGTTCTAAAGTGCTGCAGTTTTTATTTCATTTCCTGATATAGATATTGCTAATTTAAAATTATTACTATACAAGGTAATTAGAAATCCTAAAGTTTTGGGAAGCTGACTGTTATTTTAAAGTGTTTTAGTATTATTTTGAACTCAAAGGTTCTGTAAGATTCTTTAGGCTTATGAAATTTAAAGTCATTTTACAGTTTTAGTAGGATTTTGGACTTGCCTACATAATTTTATAGAAAACTATATGTTGCAGGCAATTCAGTGAGAAAGTCATTCAAATGAACAGCAAAACTCATTCTCATTAATTTGTTTAGAACATTTTTTCCAGTTGAGACTAATAAGGCTTTATTATTCTTATTTTCCGAGTTGGATAATTTGTCTTCTAATTATTGGAATACAAAATGGAACAGGAATTAAATGCTTAACCAAGTACAGACATACATGACTTAACTGTCTTAATTAGTTAGAACATATTAGAGCTATTAATTAATTTCTTGTGTGTTTAAGTGTTAGGTATGTGCCATAGCAGCAGGATGAGGGGAATAGCACAGCCAGGATGCATATAGTCCCTGAAGGCGATGGAAACCGTGCTCTCACGATGCATCTCCTGTTGCCCAGGCCCATGCACGGGGCAGCCTAGTTTGCCCAACCGCTCCTAAGTGGTGCAGGGACCTTCCAGATGTGCTGCAGAAATGCAGAGCTTGACCCCTGCAGAGAGTGCGAGTCCCAGGCGCTGCTTGGGCCAGGGGCTGGCTAATGGTGACACCATTGATAGGGTTGGGGAAGCAACATGGCCATCTAGGTGCCAGATCAGTGGCCACTTTATTTCTTTTCATTACTTTTAGCAACTCTCTTTAGCCTTAATAAGGCTGCATGAATTGGCAGGGCTTCCTGTCCCTACACTGGTCCTGGGGAGCAATTTCTCACCTCATCCAGCCAAGGCTTCTCCTGTGACTTCTCACCAAGTCCCTATTTCCTGCTGAAGCTGCTGGTCCTGTGCATGTTTGGTGATGCACCTTGTGCCCCTGCCTTGAGCCTGGAGATGCATCCTGCACCTTCAGAGCGGTATTGAGCACGCAGCATTTGCAGGGCTTGTGCCTTTCTTTGGATCTCATGTTATGAGGGTGTTAGCGTGGGATGCAGAGGAACCCTACGAACAGAGCTTCTTCCCCTGGGAGCTTTTGTGGAGAGGGGATGGAGAAATTGCCCCAGAGAAATAGAAGGCCAAATCCTGTCTGGAGCCTGTGGAGCTGAGGGCTCAGAGCCAGGTGCATGTTAAGGGCTGGATGAACTGGCCTGGGCTCATCCGAAAGCTCCTGTCATCCAACATCTCTAACATTGCCTCTTGGTTGCTATAATGTCAGACCTCTCATGTCCATGCTGAAGCTGAAATACTTTCTCTGAAAGAGCTGCGACAGCCACCTAACAAAGTTTGCAGTATTTGTAGGAAT